>NC_090646.1:240008056-240308056 GCF_040937935.1 Hyperolius riggenbachi
CAGAGGTAACCCCAAGCAGAGCGGAGCGGCAGCTTCAACCAGGCGAAGTGGCCAGAAGGATACTAGGGGAAACAAGGCGGCAGAGGGGAGGCGGCAGCGTGAGGCGGATGCCCCTACACCCGGGACAGTGAAAGACACAGGAATGACAACAGGGCCGCTTCCCCTGCGGTCGCTGCTGCCGGGAGATCGGATGGAAATTGTGGCCGGTTCGAGGTGGCAAGGCCAAGAGGGTCGGCTGATCAGGACCCACGTCCGGTGCAGCCAGATGAGAACAACCTTGTTGGAAATGTTTTACATGATGATAACAGGGGTGATGCGCTAGTGAGGGGGGTGAAAGTGCTGGCAGTGGGGGATCACTGTCGGTAGTACAGTCAGCAGTTACTGCAGGTTTAGGGGAAAGCTCGTCATCGGCACTATCCCTCAATAATACCTTGCTTGTAGGCATCAGAGATGCCTTACAGGGGCCTAGTCTGACCCAGGTGGCCGCTGAGCAGTCACCTGTGGCGGCGTTAATTTCCCTCGGGTGTGGGAGGGTCCACATTATTAGTGCCAGCTGGTGGGGTTATGCAGCCTGGGGGGAATGTGGTGACCAGCGCGGTGGTCACTGCCCCGGTGCAGAACGCCCCAAAGGATAAGGAAATGGATACGGTGCGGCTGGCAGACTCAGCAAAAGGGGAGCTGTGTCTTTGCTTTTCAGGACCGTTGAGGTTACATTTGAAACAGGAAGTGCGGGAAAAAATTTGGACAGGGTGAGTATATCGAGATCTTCTCGTTACTGCAATTGGGCAAATTTAACTTGGATCGGGTCAAGCCCGATGAGAGTAAAAAAGAGGAAGAAGAACGTAGGAGGTACCGACTTATTCCCCGGACATTCCAAAAGTGGTCACAGGCTTTTTCCATTTTTGCTAGTGTGCTGGGGGAGAAACAACCTGAGTGTTGCTCGTCCCTATTTTGTTACCAGGAATGTATAGCTGAGGCACACAGGTTATATGGAGGTTCAGCATGGCTGCGCTATGATCAATATTTTAGGCAGTGTAAAGCGATTCGCCCAACGGTGAGGTGGGATCAGAAAGACATAGGCATGTGGATGCAGCTGATGATCCCCGGGACTAAGAGCAATCAGCCCTTTCAGGGAGCTGGCGGCAGCTCAGGGTCAGCTGGGCAGCCGGCCAATAGGAAGCCAGGAGTGTGCTGGAAGTTTGAGGGGGCATGCAGATTCGGCAGTTCGTGCAGGTTCAAGCATGAATGCTCATCCTGTGGAGGGAGCCATGCCCTTACCAAGTGCTACAAGCAAAACAAAGGTCATACCGCCGATGCTGCAAACAAGAGGGAGGACTCCAGTGATGGTGGAAAAGATGGAGCAATATCTAAGTAGGTATCCAGATGCGGCAGATGCGGATTTTCTGCGTGAGGGTTTTGCTGAGGGTTTTCAGATTCCTAGTTTAGGTGTTCCAGGATCTCATCCGCCATATCGCAATTTGAAATCTGTTATGTTACGCCCAGAGGTCGTTTCGGCCAAATTGCAGAAGGAGGTAGATTTGGGTCGAATGGCAGGACCATTTTCAGAATCCCCGATTACAGACTTGGTGGTATCTCCATTAGGATTAGTCCCGAAGAAAGACCCGGGATCGTACAGGCTGATCCATCATCTTTCCCATCCGAGAGGTTGTTCAGTCAATGATGGTATAGATCCCGAGGCTTCATCGGTTGTTTATACATCATTTGACTTAGCAGTTCGGCTGGTCAAAAGTGCAGGAAAAGGGGCTTTGCTGGCTAAAAACTGATGTGGAAGCAGCCTTTCGGTTGCTGCCGGTGCATCCAGATAATTTTCGCTTGCTGGGCTGCTTTTGGGAATTACACCTGTACGTAGACTGATGCCTCCCGATGGGGTGCTCCATATCCTGTTCCTATTTTGAGCGCTTCAGTTTGTTCATAGAATGGGTGGTCAAAGAGGTGTCAGGGTTGAAGTCAGTCATACATTATTTGGATGACTTTCTATTTATCGGGGGGCAGGATCTAGCTGACTGCGCTTACTTGCTGGCTTCCATGCGCCAGGTGTGTGCGCAGTTTGGCATACCCTTAGCAGAGGAAAAGACCGAGGGCCCACAGACGACAATCAAGTTTCTGGGGATTGTCATCGATTCGGTCGCCATGGAGTGCAGGTTGACTGGTGATAAGGTGGATGACTTGCGTCTCACCATTACCAGAGCGCTCGGTTCAACAAAGATCACCTTGTGAGAGCTTCAGTCGCTTCTTGGTAAGCTGAACTTTGCGTGCAGAATTATGCCCATGGGGCGTATTTTCTGTCGACGTTTGGCAAGGGCTACGGCAGGCGTTGCGTCTCCGCACCATAGGATCCGTTTAGTTGCAGAGCACAAGGAGGACTTGCGTATGTGGTTGGTATTCTTGGCTGAATTTAATGGCTGTTCTATGTGGATGGAGGAAGCTCTCGCAAACCATGATTTGGAGTTATTTACAGACGCCGCAGGATCTTTGGGCTTCGATGCATTCTTCTTGGGTAAGTGGTGCGCCGAGGCCTGGCCTGAAACATGGGAACCGTTATGTTTGACGAAAAATTTGGTATTGTTTGAATTATTCCCTATCTTGGTGGCGGTTGAGCTGTGGGGACCATTGTTGAGGAATAGGAGAATTCTATTTAATTGCGACAATATGGGTGTGGTGCAGGCAATCAATCGGTTGACTGCATCATCACCTCCGGTGGTGAGAGTACTGCGTCAGTTGGTGTTAAGATGTTTGAGATTCAACATGTTGATGTTTGCAGTCCATTTGCCGGGAGTAGAGAATGAAGTGGCTGATGCTCTTTCTCGATTCCAATGGCAGAGATTTTGGACCCTCGTCCTGGGAGCAGAACAGCAAGGGGCTTCCTGCCCCCCGGCCTTATGGAAGATAGCCGTGGGCCAATAGGAGTCTGGATTTCTCAATCATTGTCAGCATCAACCTGGGCTGCATATTTAGCGGTTTGGACGCAATGGGAGGAGTCGTGGCGACAAGTTGGAGGTTGCCAAGCAGATGAAGAACGGTTATTTTTGTTGCTGAAATTCATGGTGGAAAAAGGGGTCGCGGGGGTCTCCCCAGGGGTAATAGCAAAAAATTTGGCTGCATTATCGTTTTATTTCAAAGTGCAAGGCGTAACGGATGTTACTAAAGATTTCAGAGTTCGCATGTCTTTGAGAGGCTTGAGGAGACAGGTATTAGCCCCCAAGGATGCTAGGCGCCCAGTTACATTTGGCCTTTTGATTTCAATCTTGGGGGAGCTGGGAGAGATATGTAGTTCCCCATACGAGGTCTTGTTATTTAGTGCTGCTTTTGTATTGGCATTTTTCGGGGCTTTCAGGGTGAATGAATTAGTGATCCCTAGTAAAAAAAGGGGTGGGTGGGTGGTTTCATGGAAGGGGATGTGGCATGGTCAGAAACAGGAGTGGAGGTACGGCTGCGAAGATCAAAGACAGATCAGTTGGGCGGGGGCCGGAAGATCACGCTGTTCCTGGTGGAAGGATCGGCGGGTTGTCTCGTGTCGGTGGTGGGGAAGTTTTTGAGGGTGCGCCCCCAGACGGGTGGTTCATGGTTGTGCCACGCAGATGGGGTGCCATTGACAAAATACCAGTTTGTGGCGGTGTTTAGAAAAACATTAAGCAGCTTGGGCCTTGTTGCGGCCGAGTTTGCGTCACATTCATTTAGGATAGGAGCGGCCACGGAGGCGGCTAGATGGGGGCTTCGAGATGATCAGATTAAGAACATAGGAAGATGGGAATCGGCTAGATTTCAGTTGTACGTCAGACCACAGTTAGTATGAGGGGTCAGTAAAGGGGAGGTAAACTAGTGTTAGGTAATTTTGTTAGTTGTTCAGTTTTTGTTTATTTCAGATAACCCAGCTACTCCAATCTTGGTCTGGATCTTCGGCCACTCATATGTCGCATGGGGTGCTCGCAGAGCCGCTGTGCGGCCGGACGGCCGGCAGTTGGGTATCCCGAGAACGACTGCAAGTGTCCGGTGGATCGGAATTCCGGGCATGCAATGGGCCAAGGTATTGCCAGAACTACAAAGATTCGTGGCCCTGGACAGGGCCCCTGAGGTACTGGTTCTTCATGTCGGTGGGAATGATCTGGCCTCAAGGACCACGAGGCAGATTATACAAGACATTAAGTGTGATTTCATGAGGATGCGGTCGACTTTCCCACGTACAATTATCGTGTGGTCCGAGATCATTGGGAGGAATCACTGGAGGCTGGCTCGGTCTGTTGATAAAATTAATAGAGCTCGCAAGAAGCTGAACTGGGAGGTGTCCCGTTTTGTGGTTAGGAATGGGAGGGGGGGGGGGGTGGCTGTGAGACATGAGGATTTAGAGGAGGATTTAGAACTGTTCCTGAGGCGTGATGGAGTACACCTTAACACCATAGGTACAGACTTGTGGTCCCTGGCTTTAGAGGGAGGTATTCAGCGGGGGCTCCGTTTGTGGGCTGCACAAGGGTGAGGTTTTCCCTTGTTTCCCTTGTTTGTGGTGGCGGGGCAGGGAGCCCGGAGGACGGTGGTTAATTCTTGGAGAAATTCACGCGGGTGAATTTCTCAGGGTATCCGTCATCTGAAAGTGGCTAGTAAGGGCATGCAGGTGTCCCCGAGTCGGAGTTTGCGGCTGGGGGCCGGTTATATAATATAGTTGCATTCCCTACGTTTGGTTTTTGTTAGCTTCCGGGGTTCCTTGTCCTGCAAGGTTTATACTTCTCAGGTTTATTAAGAATTGTTTTATATTAAAATATTGTTCAATAAATTGGGCTGCATTGGCCTATTTTCTCCACGTCAATGGTAGTCCTTTGTATTCTTTGTGAGAAAGTTGGTGAGTGGGTAAAGGTTTTGGGGGACAGGTAATGGGATATGCCCAGATCATGCCACCTCCCCATGTTGGCCAGAGCTCAATCTGCATCATGAGGGCTACAATATTGCTTTTTGCAGATTTTGTTAATTTTATTCCCTGCTTCTGAAACTCCTTTTTCTGACTGTAAAATGTAATTTCTATGCGTCTCTGAGAAATTTCTGTGTACACAGGGGATAGAGTGCAGGAAACAGATATTCTACCTCATTTTCACTTGGCAAATCAATAAAAAGCGTGTATGAAAAAGGGGCATAAGAAAATGTGAGCACCAATGCCTAACCTTAAACCCCCCTCTCCCACCCCTAAACCCCCCTCTCCCACCCCTAAACCCCTCCCCCCCACATGTCTAACCTTAAACGTACGCAATTTTAAAAACACGGAGCATGCGCAGCAGTGTGTACAGGCTGCAACAAGGTTATATATACATATAAAATATCCAAGAAACTAATACTACAACATTTGAACAAATACAGAATTGGGGTTTGAGACAGCACCCATGTATAGAAGATGGTGTGCCCAAGCAGTCGGCCCTCCACACCACCAGAGCCGTCAAATGCAGAGAACTCTTCTCTATAACATTTGAACTTGTTATATTCTTGTAGTAAAGCATGTTTTTCTCTTTCTTTTCTTTTAGATTGCATTGTTAGCAAAGCAGGTTCAATCACCTCAGAGTTAATAACCTGTAAACCTTTAGAGCTTGTAGTTATCTGAGTAAACTCGGCAGCCTGGTTCACAAAGGTTTACTGGTTCAGAGATCATTACAAATCATAAATTGTCTGATGACCCCTAGTACAATGATATGTTATAAGGTGAAAACGTTTGCAATCTGTACCTTGGTGATATCAGTCCATTGAGAGGGTTGTTGAAATATTACTGAATAAACATGTTTGTAATTGTAATTCTGAAAAGGGGAGCTGGTGCTAATTGCATACATCAATCGCAGGTGAAGAAGACTACATACATCAGGTTGATAGGCGGATGATAAATGGTATTAAAGGTGGCATACATCCTTACATACTGATGTAGAAAAAAGTACCACACAATATCAAAAAGTACACAAGGTAGAGTGCAGGGAGCAGATATTCTACCTCATTTTCACTTGGCAAATCAACAAAAAGCGTGTATGAAAAGGGGGCGCAAGGAAATTTGAGCACCCAATTTTGGCTAGTAGTAAAATTTACCGATATTAGTAGTAAAATTTACCGATATTTTACGTCTTAAAAGTGTAAATTACCAACGTAAAATATCCATCTACATTACCAATGCCTAACCTTAGCACCCCCCCCCCCCACCAGCCCCTAAAAACACCCCTCCACATGCCTAACCCTGAAAAACACCCCCCCCCCCAACACACACACACACACACACACACACACACACACCTAACCTTAAAGGATACCCGAAGTGACATGATGAGATAGACATGTGTATGTACAGTGCCTAGCACACAAATAACTATGCTGTGTTCCTTTTTTACTTTCTCTGCCTGATAGAGTTAAATCAGGTATGTAAGTGGCTGACTCAGTCCTGACTCAGACAGGAAGTGACTACAGTGTGACCCTCACTGATGGTAAATTCCCCTTTTTATCTCTTTTTTTGCTCTCAGAAGCCATTTTCTGCTGGGAAAGTGTTTTATAGTTGGAATTTCTTATCACACTGTAGTCACTTCCTGTCTGAGTCAGGACTGAGTCAGCCACTTACATACCTGATATTTAACTCTTTCAGACAGAGAAAGAAAAAAAGGAACGCAGCATAGTTATTTGTGTGCTAGGCACTGTACATACACATGTCTATCTCATCATGTCACATGTCACTTCGGGTATCCTTTAACCCCCCCCCCCCTCACATGCCTAACTTTAACCAACCCTCGCTACAATTATGATAGTGTTGGGGTGCTGCCATAGGTGCCACTATAATTGCTTTGAACAAGAACACCTCAAGAATAGTGAATTTACATTTATAATCCTGGTAAACAGGAAAATGTAAAATGCCTTTTATTTAAAAAGACATCAATACATTCGGTACAGTTTCAGGAAGGTCTGTTTTTAAAGCACACCTCGATTAGAACAAAAAAAGTGGATAACATTTACTTACTTGGGGCTGCTTTCACCCCTTTGGTGTCCCCCAGTTTCCCCTCCTATCTACCGCTGCCCCTCAGAAAGATCTGCAGCTGCAGCTCTAGCCATACCTTCTGTGCATGCAGGGTCCCATCCATGTGCCTATTTGATTGCATGCATGGTACAATTCTTTTGAGAAATACAGAAGTGCACAATGCACCAGGTAACAGGAGCGAGATTGAGGGACCACGCAGTAGCTGCGACTAGAGCTGAAGTTGCCAATCTTTTTGAGGGGGCAGCAGAAGACAGGAGGGGACCCAAAGGACACTGAGGGACCTAACAGATGTGGGGCTGGAAGAAGCCCCTGGTAAGTAATAATCCACTGTTTTATCACAATTCAGATGTGCTTTAAGCTAGAGCACTATGATACATTACTTTGTCCCAGCATGGATACAAATATTTTGTGGCCCAACATAATTGATTCACAAAGCGGTGCTAACCTAGTTAGAGACTTTAGGCACGATAACCATTGCACCATGCTGGTTAAAAGCCAGTTTAGGCGTGTTAAGTTTAGATAAGTTTAGATTGCGCGCAAAGTCCCGCACGCAAAGCAGCGCCATTAAACGCTATGTGAAGTGCACCAGACTTTGCTAGCGCAAAACTTTTGATCAGCTGTGCACTGCGGTGCTAACCCAGTTGGTGCTATAGTTATAACGCCTAAACTTATCACACCTAAACTTATCATGCCTTAACTTATCACACCTAAACTTATCACGCCTAAACTAAGTTTAGGCGTGATAAAGGGCTTTTCACCAGCGTGCTAACTGTTAGCACCGCTTTGTGAATCAAGCCCAATGTCTCCCTAAGGTCTCCTACGATCTATGGAGTTCTTTGATTCCCCCCAGTTTAAGGGAATGTCCACCTTGACTGGCCAGTGTAGTGGTTCTTGCATGATTATAACATTAAAAACAAAAGATATTGAGATTCTCAGCATGTGTGTCTGGCAAGGAGATGTTATGATGTTTTACACCCCACTTGCCCTCTGTCAAGGGCATGGCATGGTAATATTGTTTTTAAGTCAACAATATGTTATTTCATTATTCACATACCAGGAGCAGACAGAGTGGTGGTGGCTCCTGAATCCAGCTATGAGAAGGGAATTTGTAGATGTTTATTTGAAATTAAGTTTTATAGGCTGAAAAATGTAGTAAACCTGCAAATGAAAACTAAGGCCCTGTACACACTGCTGCGCTTGCACTGCACTTTTAAAATCACATGCGTTTTTTAATCGCAAGGTCTTTTGAAAAATCATGAAAATCGTGAAGACCTGTACACACTAGTGTGATGTGATTTTTCTATTTTCATGAAGGCTTTGTGATTTAAAAATTTTAAAAACACGGAGCATGCGCAGCAGTGTGTACAGGCTGCAACAAGGTTATATATACATATAACATATCCAAGAAACTAATACTATAACATTTGAACTTGTTATATTCTTGTATGAAAGTGCTTTTTGTTTGTTTTTCTTTTCATTTAGATTGCATTGTTAGCAAAGCAGGTTCAATCACCTCAGAGTTAATAACCTGTAAACCTTTAGAGCTTGAAGTTATTGGGTAGACTCGGCAGCCGGGTTCACAAAGGTTTACTGGTTCAGAGATCATTACAGATCATAAATTGTCCGATGACCCCTAGTACAATGATATGTTATAAGGTGAAAACGTTTGCAATCTGTACCTTGGTGATATCAGTCCATTGAGAGGGTTTTTGAAATATTACTGAATAAGCATGTTTGTAAAGGTGGCCATACACTGGCCCGCTTTGCGCCCGTTTCGACAGCAGATTCGATCACTGGGATCGAATCTGCTGCCAATCGTTCACGCTACACGCCGAATTTCGATCCATTCCGTCCGATCCCCTCGATCGCACCGTGCGGAAAATAACCGTCGATCGCCCGCGGGTAAAGAGCGCATCGCTAGCGGCGTTCGAGTGCCCGACGACCGACGCAATAGAGCCGCATACATTACCTGCTCCGCCGGCGCGACTCCCGGGTCTCCGCTCTTCTCCGTATCAACTCTGGTCTGGTCTCCTCCGGCATGCTTCCCTTCTTCCTGTCCCGGCAGGAAGTTTAAACAGTAGAGGGCGCTCTACTGTTTAAACTTCCCCCAGACAGGAAGAAGGGAAGCATGCCGGAGACCAGAGCAGACCAGAGCGGAGACGGAGAAGAAGAAGAAGAGCGGTGACCGGGGGCAGTCGCACCAGCGGAGCAGGTAATGTATGCGGGCGGGGGGAGCGGCGGCAGCACAACCACAACAGATTGTGATCGGTTTCAGGCTGAAATCGGTTCACAATCTGTTTGCAGTAAAGGTAGCCATACGATCCCTCTCTGATCAGATTCGATCAGATAGGGATCTGTCTGTTGGTCGAACCTGATGGCAAATCGACCAGTGTATGGCTACCTTAATTGTAATTCTGAAAAAGGGAGCTGGTGCTAATTGCATACATCAATCGCAGGTGAAGAAGACTACATACATCAGGTTGATAGGCGGATGATAAATGGTATTAAAGGTGGCATACATCCTTACATACTGATGTAGAAAAAAGTACCACACAATACCAAAAAGTACACAAGGTAGAGTGCAGGGAGCAGATATTCTACCTCATTTTCACTTGGCAAATCAACAAAAAGCATGTATGAAAAGGGGGCGCAAGGAAATTTGAGCACCCAATTTTGGCTAGTAGTAAAATTTACCGATATTAGTAGTAAAATTTACCGATATTTTACGCCTTAAAAGTGTAAATTACCAACGTAAAATATCCATCTACATTACCAATGCCTAACCTTAACACCCCCCCCCACCAGCCCCTAAAAACACCCCATCCACATGCCTAACCCTGAACCCCCCCCTTCACACACACACACACACCTAACCTTAACCACTTCCCGACCGCCACATGTACAAATGGCGGCCGGGAAGTGGATCCCGCAAGGACCGCCGCATGTACAATTGGCGGCGGTCCTTGTACGGGCATGGGCGGAGCGATCGCGTCATTCGTGACGCGATCAGCCACCGGCGCCTGGCTCCGCCCACCTCGCGCTGTAACCCGCCGGCCGTTCGGAAGCGTTGACGGGTTACTAGCACCCGGATTGCCGTATACAAAGTGTATAATACACTTTGTAATGTATACAAAGTGTATTATACAGGCTGCCTCCTGCCCTGGTGGTCCCAGTGTCCGAGGGACCACCAGGGCAGGCTGCAGCCACCCTAGTCTGCACCCAAGCACACTGATTATCCCCCCCTGCCCCCTGATCGCCCACAGCACCCCTCAGACCCCCCCCCCCCCCTGCCCACCCCCCAGACCACTGTTTGCACCCAATCACCCCCCTAATCACCCATCAATCACTCCCTGTCACTATCTGTAAACGCTATTTTTTTTATTCCCTAAACTGCCCCCTGCTCCCTCCTGATCACCCCCCCACCCCTCAGATTCTCCCTAGACCCCCCCCCCCAGACCCCCCCCCCTGTGTACTGTATGCACATATCTCCCTGATCACCTGTCAATCACGCATTAATCACCCCCTGTCACTGCCACTCATCAATCAGCCCCTAACTTGCCCCTTGCGGGTAATCTGATCACCCACCCACACCAATAGATCGCCCGCAGATCCGACGTCAGATCACCTCCCAAAATTCGCCCCCTCATAGACCACCTGTCATCAAAATTTGCAGATGCTTATACCCCTGAACAGTCATTTTGAGACATCTGGTTTCCAGACTACTCACGGTTTTGGGCCCGTAAAATGCCAGGGCGGTATAGGAACCCCACAAGTGACCCCATTTTAGAAAAAAGACACCCCAAGGTATTCTGTTAGGTGTATGACGAGTTCATAGATTTTATTGTTTGTCAAAAGTTAGCGGAAATTGATTTTTATTGTTTTTTTTTTCACAAAGTGTCATTTTTCACTAACTTGTGACAAAAAATAAAATCTTCTATGAACTCGCCATACACCTAATGGAATACCTTGGGATGTCTTCTTTCTAAAATGGGGTCACTTGTGGGGTTCCTATAATGCCCTGGCATTTTAGGGGCCCTAAACCGTGAGGAGTAGTCTAGAAAACAAATGCCTCAAAATGACCTGTGAATAGGACGTTGGGCCCCTTAGCGCACCTAGGCTGCAAAAAAGTGTCACATGTGGTATCGCCGTACTCAGGAGAAGTAGTATAATGTGTTTTGGGGTGTATTTTTACACATACCCATGCTGGGTGGGAGAAATATCTCTTTGAAGTGTCTACTTTCCAAAATGGGGGTCATTTGTGGGGTGTGTTTATTGTCCTGGCATTTTGGGGGGTGCTAATTTGTAAGCACCCCTGTAAAGCCTAAAGGTACTCATTGGACTTTGGGCCCCTTAGCACAGTTAGGGTGCAAAAAAGTGCCACACATGTGGTATCACCGTACTCAGGAGAAGTAGTATAATGTGTTTTGGGGTGTATTTTTACACATACCCATGCTGAGTGGGAGAAATATCTCTGTAAATGGACAATTGTGTGTAAAAAAAAATCAAACAATTGTCATTTACAGAGATATTTCTCCCACCCAGCATGGGTATGTGTAAAAATACACCCCAAAACACATTATACTACTTCTCCTGAGTACGGAAATACCACATGTGTGGCACTTTTTTGCAGCCTAACTGCGCTAAGGGGCCCAAAGTCCAATGAACACCTTTAGGCTTTACAGGGGTGCTTACAAATTAGCACCCCCCAAAATGCCAGGACAGTAAACACACCCCACAAATGACCCCATTTTGGAAAGTAGACACTTCAAGGTATTCAGAGAGGGGCATGGTGAGTCCGTGGCAAATTTCATTTTTTTTTGGTCACAAGTTAGCAGAAATGGAAACTTTTTTTTTTCTTGTCACAAACAGTCATTTTCCGCTAACTTGTGACAAATAATACCTTCTATGAACTCACTATGCCTCTCAGTAAATACTTTGTGATGTCTTCTTTCCAAAATCTAGTAATTTGGGGGGTATTTATACTATGCTGGAATTCTAGCCCCTTATGAAACATGACAGGAGGTCAGAAAAATCATAGATGCTACAAAATGGGAAAATTCACTTTTTGCACCATAGTTTGTAAACGCTATAACTTTTACCCAAACCAACAAATATAGGTTGAATGGTTTTTTTTTTTTTATCAAAAACATGTTTATCCACATTTTTCATGCTGCATGTATACAGAAATTTTACTTTATTTGAAAAATGTCAGCACAGAAAGTTAAAAAAAAATCATTTTTTTGCCAAAATGCATGTCTTTTTTGATGATTATAATAAAAAGTAAAAATTGCAGCAGCAATCAAATAGCACCAAAAGAAAGCTTTATTAGTGACAAGAAAAGGAGCCAAAATTCATTTAGGTGGTAAGTTGTATGAGCGAGCAATAAACCGTGAAAGCTGCAGTGGTCTGAATGGGAAAAAAAAGGGTCTGGTCCTTAAAGAGACACTGAAGCGAAAAAAAATGATGATATTATGATTTGTATGTGTAGTACAGCTAAGAAAAAAAACATTAAGATCAGATACATCAGTCTAATTGTTTCCAGTACAGGAAGAGTTGAGAAACTCCAGTTGTTATCTCTATGCAAAAAAGCTATTAAGCTCTCCGACTAAAGGTGCCCATACACTCGTCAGATTGGCAGCAGATAGATAAGAAATGCATCTGATGATCTATCTGATGCGTTTTTAGAACATTTTTTACCAGGATAGAATTCCAATAGATTTCAGTTTGAAATCTATTGAAATTCGATCTGATGGCATTTTTTTGCCATCAGATTTCCATTAAGGCCAATGCAAACTGATAAGCAATCTCATCAGATCGACCTAAATTTTCCACCCTGCAAGTTCGATGGAAATCCATTGAAATCGATCGAAATCGGCCGTCGATCGGTCGATTGGCCAACCGATTTGCAATCGATCGATCGAGTGTATGGGCTGCTTAACTTAGTAGTGGAGAGGGCTGTTATCTGACTTTTATTATCTCAACTGTAATTGAACTGTTTACTTTTCCTCTGCTAGAGGAGAGTTCATTACTTCACAGACTGCTCTGAAAGACTCATTTTGAATGCTGAGTGTTGTGTAATCTGCACATATTATAGAATAATGCAATGTTAGAAAAACACTATATACCTGAAAATAAAAATATGAGAATATTTTCTTTGCTGCTAATCTTCTAGTAATTATTCACAGTACACAACCAATTCATTATATAATATATTTTTTTTCGCTTCTGTGTCTCTTTAAGGGGGGGGGTAAAGCCCGCGGTCCTCAAGTGGTTAAAGGATACCTGAAGTGACATGATGAGATAGACATGTGTATGTACAGTGCCTAGCACACAAATAACTATGCTGTGTTCCTTTTTTACTTTCTCTGCCTGATAGAGTTAAATCAGGTATGTAAGTGGCTGACTCAGTCCTGACTCAGACAGGAAGTGACTACAGTGTGACCCTCACTGATGGTAAATTCCCCTTTTTATCTCTTTTTTTGCTCTCAGAAGCCATTTTCTGCTAGGAAAGTGTTTTATAGTTGGAATTTCTTATCACACTGTAGTCACTTCCTGTCTAAGTCAGGACTGAGTCAGCCACTTACATACCTGATATTTAACTCTTTCAGACAGAGAAAGAAAAAAAGGAACACAGCATAGTTATTTGTGTGCTAGGCACTGTACATACACATGTCTATCTCATCATGTCACATGTCACTTCGGGTATCCTTTAACCACCCCACCCCCCCCCCCACCCCCACATGCCTAACTTTAACCGACCCTCGCTACAATTATGATAGTGTTGGGGTGCTGCCATAGGTGCCACTATAATTGCTTTGAACAAGAACACCTCAAGAGTAGTAAATTTATATTTATAATCCTGGTAAACAGGAAAATGTAAAATGCCTTTTATTTAAAAAGACATCAATACATTAGGTACAGTTTCAGGAAGGTCTGTTTTTAAAGCACACCTCGATTAGATCAAAAAAAGTGGATAACATTTACTTACTTGGGGCTGCTTTCACCCCTTTGGTGTCCCCCAGTTTCCCCTCCTATCTACCGCTGCCCCTCAGAAAGATCTGCAGCTGCAGCTCTAGCCATACCTTCTGTGAATGCAGGGTCCCATCCATGTGCCTATTTGATTGCATGCATGGTACAATTCTTTTGAGAAATGCAGAAGTGCACAATGCACCAGGTAACAGGAGCGAGATTGAGGGACCACGCAGTAGCTGCGAATAGAGCTGAAGTTGCCAATCTTTCTGAGGGGGCAGCAGAAGACAGGGGGGGGGGCCCAAAGGACACTGAGGGACCTAACAGATGTGGGGCTGGAAGAAGCCCCTGGTAAGTAATAATCCACTGTTTTATCACAATTCAGATGTGCTTTAAGCAAGAGCACTATGATACATTACTTTGTCCCAGCATGGATACAAATATTTTGTGGCCCAACATAATGGGCTTGATTCACAAAGCGGTGCTAACCTAGTTAGAGACTTTAGGCACGATAACCATTGCACCACGCTGGTGAAAAGCCAGTTTAGGCGTGTTAAGTTTAGATAAGTTTAGACTGCGCGCAAAGTCCCACACGCAAAGCAGTGCCATTAACCACTTCCCGACCGCCGTATAGACAATTGGCGGCCGGGAAGTGGACCCCGCAAGGACCGCCGTATTGACAAATGACGGCGGTCCTTACAGGGGCATGGGCGGCGCGATCGCGTCATTCGTGACGCGATCGGCCGCCGGGGACTGGCTCCGCCCACCTCGCGCTGTAACCCGCCAGCCGTTCGGAAGCGCCGGCGGGTTACTAGCACCCGGATCGCCGCATACAAAGTGTGTAATACACTTTGTAATGTTTACAAAGTGTATTATACAGGCTGCCTCCTGCCCTGGTGGTCCCAATGTCCGAGGGACCACCAAGGCAGGCTGCAGCCACCCTATGTCGCACCCAAGCACACTGATTTCCCCCCCCCCCGCCCCAGATCGCCCACAGCACCCCTCAGACCCCCCCCCCCCTGCCCACCCCCCAGACCCCTGTTTGCACCCAATCACCCCCCTAATCACCCATCAATCACTCCCTGTCACTATCTGCCAACGCTATTTTTTTTTTACCCCCCCCCCCCTGTGCCCCCTCCTGATCACCCCCCCACCCCTCAGATTCTCCCCAGACCCCCCCCCCTGTGTACTGTATCCATCTATCCCCCTGATCACCTGTCAATCACCCATCAATCGCCCCCTGTCACTGCCACCCATCAATCAGCCCCTAACCTGCCCCTTGCGGGCAATCTGATCACCCACCCACACCAATAGATCGGCCGCAGATCCGACATCAGATCACCTCCCAAGTGCAGTGTTTACATCTGTTCTCTACCCTAAACACCCACTAATTACCCATCAATCACCCCCTATCACCACCTGTCACTGTTACCCATCAGATCAGACCCTAATCTGCCCCTTGCGGGCACCCAATCACCCGCCTACACGCTCAGATTGTCCTCAGACCCCCCCTTATCAATTTGCCAGTGCAATATTTACATCTGGTCTTCCCTGTAATAACCCATTGATCACCTGTCAATCACCCATCAATCACCCCCTGTCACTGCCACCCATCAATCACCCCCTGTCACTGCCACCCATCAATCAGCCCCTAACCTGCCCCTTGCGGGCAATCTGATCACCCACCCACACCAATAGATTGCCCGCAGATCCGACGTCAGATCACCTCCCAAGTGCAGTGTTTACATCTGTTCTCTACCCTAAACACCCACTAATTACCCATCAATCACCCCCTATCACCACCTGTCACTGTTACCCATCAGATCAGACCCTAATCTGCCCCTTGCGGGCACCCAATCACCCGCCTACACGCTCAGATTGTCCTCAGACCCCCCCTTATCAATTCGCCAGTGCAATATTTACATCTGTTCTTCCCTGTAATAACCCACTGATCACCTGTCAATCACCCATCAATCACCCCCTGTCACTGCCACCCATCAATTAGCCCCTAACCTGCCACTTGTGGGCAATCTGATCACCCACTTACACCAATAGATCGCCCGCAGATCCGACGTCAGATCACCTCCCAAGTGCAGTGTTTACATCTGTTCTCTACCCTAAACACCCACTAATTACCCATCAATCACCCCCTGTCACTGCTACCTATCAGATTAGACCCCTATCTGCCCCTAGGGCACTCAATCACCCGCCCACACCCTCAGAACACCCTCAGACCCCAGCCCTGATCACCTCGCCAGTGCATTGCTTGCCTCTATTCCCCCCTCTAATCACACCTTGAGACACCCATCAATCACCTCCTGTCACCCCCTAGCACACCTACCCATCAGATCAGGCCCTAATTTGCCCCGTGTGGGCTCCTGATCACTCGGCCAAACCCTCAGATCCCCCTCAGACCCCCTTCCGATCACCTCCCCAGTGCATTGATTGCATCTATTTTCCCCTCTAACCACCCCCTGAGACACCCATCAATCACCTCCTGTCACCCCCCAGCACTCCTATCCATCAGATCAGGCCCAATACAACCTGTCATCTAAAAGGCCACCCTGCTTATGACCGGTTCCACAAAATTCGCCCCCTCATAGACCACCTGTCATCAAAATTTGCAGATGCTTATACCCCTGAACAGTCATTTTGAGACATTTGGTTTCCAGACTACTCACGGTTTTGGGCCCGTAAAATGCCAGGGCGGTATAGGAACCCCACAAAGTGACCCCATTTTAGAAAAAAGACACCCCAATGTATTCTGTTAGGTATATGACGAGTTCATAGAAGATTTTATTGTTTGTCAAAAGTTAGCGGAAATTGATTTTTATTGTTTTTTTTTCACAAAGTGTCATTTTTCACTAACTTGTGACAAAAAATAAAATCTTCTATGAACTCGCCATACACCTAACGGAATACCTTGGGGTGTCTTCTTTCTAAAATGGGGTCACTTGTGGGGTTCCTATACTGCCCTGGCATTTTAGGGGCCCTAAATCGTGAGGAGTAGTCTAGAAAACAAATGCCTCAAAATGACCTGTGAATAGGACGTTGGGCCCCTTAGCGCACCTAGGCTGCAAAAAAGTGTCACACATGTGGTACCGTCGTACTCAGGAAAAGTAGTATAATGCGTCTTGGGGTGTATTTTTACACATACCCATGCTGGGTGGGAGAAATCTCTCTGTAAATGGACAATTGTGTGTAAAAAAAAATCAAACAATTGTCATTTACAGAGATATTTCTCCCACCCAGCATGGGTATGTGTAAAAATACACCCCAAAACACATTAAACTACTTCTGAGTACGGCGGTACCACATGTGTGGCACTTTTTTACACCTTAAGTACGCTAAGGGGCCCAAAGTCCAATGAGTACCTTTAGGATTTTACAGGTCATTTTTGTTTCAAGACTACTCCTCACGGTTTAGGGCCCCTAAAATGCCAGGGCAGTATAGGAACCCCACTAATGACCCCATTTTAGAAAGAAGACACCCCAAGGTATTCCGTTAGGAGTATGGTGAGTTCATAGAAGATTTTATTTTTTGTCACAAGTTAGCGGAAAATGACACTTTGTGAAAAAAAACAATTAAAATCAATTTCCGCTAACTTGTGACAAAAAAATAAAATTTTCTATGAACTCACCATACTCCTAACGGAACACCTTGGGGTGTCTTCTTTCTAAAATGGGGTCATTAGTGGGGTTCCTATACTGCCCTGGCATTTTAGGGGCCCTAAACCGTGAGGAGTAGTCTTGAAACAAAAATGACCTGTGAAATCCTAAAGGTACTCATTGGACTTTGGGCCCCTTAGCGCAGTTAGGGTGCAAAAAAGTGCCACACATGTGGTATCACCGTACTCAGGAGAAGTAGTATAATGTGTTTTGGGGTGTATTTTTACACATACCCATGCTGAGTGGGAGAAATATCTCTGTAAATGGACAATTGTGTGTAAAAAAAAATCAAACAATTGTCATTTATAGAGATATTTCTCCCACCCAGCATGGGTATGTGTAAAAATACACCCCAAAACAGATTATACTACTTCTCTTGAAGACGGCGGTACCACATGTGTGGCACTTTTTTACACCCCAAGTGCACTAATGGGCAGTGGCGGACACAGCCAGCAGTGGGCCCCTGTGCAAAATTGTAATTGTGGGCCCCCTACGACCTGCGGCGCTGCGGCAAAATATGGGCGTGGCTACAACCTGCGGCGAAAAAGAGGTGTGGATAGAACCTGCGGCGTGGCAATGACCGGATGAGGGCGGAGCTAACTGTAACTTAAAGCGAACCCGGGGTGAGGGTTTATTTCCTTTTTAAACAATACTAGTTGCCTGGCGGCCCTGCTGATCTATTTGGCTGCAGTAATAAACTGAATTACACCAGCAACAAGCATGCAGCTAATCTTCTCAGTTCTGACAATATTGTCAGAAACCCCTGACCTGCTGCATGCTTGTTCAGGGTCTATGGTTGAAAGAATAAGAGGCAGAGGACCAGCACGGCAGCCAGGCAACTGGTATTGCTTAAAAGGAGAGAAATATGGCAGCCTCAAGATTATTCTCACCTCAGGTTCCCTTGAAAAGTGCAACGCAAAGACAGTGGGCCCAAGTTTTGGTGACCCTTTCCCCAGAAAATTCACATAATTGTGCAGGTTTTCTCAAGAAAATACACATCATGTCGGCAGATATGCCCAGAAAATACATGCAATCAAGTCGGCAGATATGCCCGGAAAATACGTGCAATCAAGTCGGCAGATATGCCCAGAAAATACGTGCAATCATGTCGGCAGATATGCCCAGAAAATACGTGCAATCATTTCTGCAGATATGCCCAAAAAATACGTGCAATCATTTCGGCAGATATGCCCAGAAAATACGTGCAATCAAGTCGGCAGATATGCCCAGAAAATACGTGCAATCATGTCGGCAGATATGCCCAGAAAAGACATGCAATCATGTGGCAGACCTGCCCAGAACATACACCTGCTGATATAAATAAAAAAACAAAAACATTTACTCACCTGCAGCAGCAGACCTTCTGTCCCAGCCTCCATCCGGCGCGCAGCTCCCATGGGTGGTTGGGTGGATAGGTAGCCTGGTGGGTGGGTGAGTGGGTGGGTGAGTGGGTTGGTAGCCTGGTGGGTGGGTGGGTAGGTAGCCTGGTGGGTAGGTAGCCTGGTGGGTGGGTTGGTAACTAGCCCGGTAGGTAGGTAGGTAGCCTGGTGGGTGGGTAGGTAGCCTGGTGGGTGGGTGGGTGGGTAGGTAGGTAGGTAGCCTGGTGGGTAGGTAGGTAGGTAGCCGGGTGGGTGGGTTGGTAGGTAGCCTGGTGGGTGGGTTGGTAGGTAGCCTGGTGGGTGGGTTGGTAACTAGCCCGGTAGGTAGCCAGGTGGGTGGTTAGGTAGGTAGCCTGGTGGGTGGGTAGGTAGGTAGCCTGGTGGGTGGGTAGGTAGGTAGCCTGGTGGGTGGGTGGGTGGGTAGGTAGCCTGGTGGGTGGGTGGGTTGGTAACTAGCCCGGTAGGTAGCTGGGTGGGTGGTTAGGTAGGTAGCCGGGTGGGTAGGTAGGTAGCCGGGTGGGTAGGTAGGTAGGAAGCCTGGTGGGTGGGTAGGTAGCCGGGTGGGTAGGTAGGAAGCCTGGTGGGTGGGTAGGTAGCCGGGTGGGTGGGTAGGTAGGAAGCCGGGTGGGTAGGTAGCCGGGTAGGTAGGTAGGAAGCCTGGTGGGTGGTTAGGTAGTCGGGTGGGTGGGTAGGTAGGTAGGAAGCCTGGTGGGTGGGTAGGTAGTCGGGTGGGTAGGTGGTTAGGTAGCCGAGTGGGTAGGTAGGTAGGTAGCCGGGTGGGTAGGTAGGTAGGTAGCCGGGTGGGTAGGTAGGTAGGTAGCCGGGTGGGTAGGTAGCCTGGTGGGTGGGTGGGTAGGTAGCCGGGTGGGTAGGTGGTTAGGTAGCCGGGTGGGTAGGTAGCCTGGTGGGTGGGTAGGTAGCCGGGTGGGTGGTTAGGTAGTCGGGTGGGTGGTTAGGTAGGAAGCCTGGTGGGTGAGTAGGTAGCCGGGTGGGTAGGTATGAAGCCTGGTGGGTGGGTAGGTAGCCGGGTGGGTGGGTAGGTAGGTAGGAAGCCTGGTGGGTGGTTAGGTAGTCGGGTGGGTGGGTAGGTAGGTAGGAAGCCTGGTGGGTGGGTAGGTAGCCATGTGGGTAGGTGGTTAGGTAGCCGGGTGGGTAGGCAGGTAGCCCTTTTAGTAGCTATCCGGGTGGGGGGCCCGACTCCCATCCTCCCTCCCTCCCTCCCTTCCTTCCTCACCTCGGAGGGCCCCCCTCCCGATATGCGCGGCAGGAGAGAGATCGGCAAATACAGGAAGTCTTCGGCTCTCCAGGCAGACGCTAGAGGGCTCCGCCGCTTGGTCTCCAATATGTCTCTAAGTTGGAGACATATTGGAGACCAAGCGGCGGAGCCCTCTAGCGCCGCTCTTTGCCGCTCTCCCGCCGCGCATACCGGGAGGGGGGCCCCCGAGGTGAGGGAGGGAGGGAGGATAGGAGTCGGGGCCCCCCGGGGAAAAAATAATAAAATATATATATATTGAAAAAAAAAAATACTTAATGGGCCCCTGAAGAAAACGGAACTTCAGGGGCCCTCGTGCGGCTGCACGGCCGTATGTCCGCCACTGCTAATGGGCCCAAAGTCCAATGAGCACCTTTAGGCTTTACAGGGGTGATTACAATTTAGCAACCCCCAAAATGTCAGGACAGTAAACACACCCCACAAATGACCCCATTTTAGAAAGTAGACACTTCAAGGTATTCAGAGAGGAGCATAGTGAGTCCGTGGCAGATTTCATTTTTTTTTGTTGCAAGTTAGAAGAAATGGAAACTTTTTTTTTTTTGTCACAAAGTGTCATTTTCCACTTATTTGTGACAAAAAATAATATCTTCTATGAACTCACTATGCCTCTCAGTGAATACTTTGGGATGTCTTCTTTCCAAAATGGGGTCATTTGGGGGGTATTTATACTATCCTGGAATTCTAGCCCCTCATGAAACATGTCAGGTGGTCAGAAAAGGCAGAGATGCTGGAAAATGGGAAAATTCACTTTTTGCACCATATTTTGTAAACGCTATAACTTTTACCCAAACCAATAAATATAGGCTGAATGGGTTTTTTTTAATCATAAACATGTTTGTCCACATTTTTCGCGCTGCATGTATACAGAAATTTTACTTTATTTGAAAAATGTCAGCACAGAAAGTTAAAAAAAATCATTTTTTGACAAAATTCATGTCTTTTTTGATGAATATAATAAAAAGTAAAAATCGCAGCAGCAATCAAATAGCACCAAAAGAAAGCTTTATTAGTGACAAGAAAAGGAGCCAAAATTCATTTAGGTGGTAGGTTGTATGAGCGAGTGATAAACCGTGAAAGCTGCAGTGGTCTGAATGGAAAAAAAGTGCCTGGTCCTTAAGGGGGGTAAAGCCCACGGTCCTCAAGTGGTTAAACTCTATGTGAAGTGCACCAGACTTTGCTAGCGCAAAACTTTTGATCAGCTGTGCACTGCGGTGCTAACCCAGTTGGTGCTATAGTTATCACGCCTAAACTTATCAACCTAAACTTATCACGCCTAAACTTATCACGCCTAAACTAAGTTTAGGCGTGATAAAGGGCTTTTCACCAGCGTGCTAACTGTTAGCACCGCTTTGTGAATCAAGCCCAATGTCTCCCTAAGGTCTCCCACGATCTATGGAGTTCTTTGATTCCCCCCAGTTTAAGGGAATGTCCACCTCGACTGGCCAGTGTAGTGGTTCTTGCATGATTATAACATTAAAAACAAAAGATATTGAGATTCTCAGCATGTGTGTCTGGCAAGGAGATGTTATGATGTTTTACACCCCACTTGCCCTCTGTCAAGGGCATGGCATGGTAATGATGAGAAGTTAGTAATGTTGTTTTCAAGTCAACAATATGTTATTTCATTATTCACATACCAGGAGCAGACAGAGTGGTGGTGGCTCCTGAATCCAGCTATAAGAAGGGAATTTGTAGATGTTTATTTGAAATTAAGTTTTATAGGCTGAAAAATGTAGTAAACCTGCAAATGAAAACTAAGGCCCTGTACACACTGCTGCGCTTGCACTGCGCTTTTAAAATCACATGCGTTTTTTAATCGCAAGGTCTTTTGAAAAATCATGAAAATCGTGAAGACCTGTACACACTAGTGTGATGTGATTTTTCTATTTTCATGAAGGCTTTGTGATTTAAAAATTTTAAAAACACGGAGCATGCGAAACAGTGTGTACAGGCTGCAACAAGGTTATATATACATATAACATATCCAAGAAACTAATACTATAACATTTGAACTTGTTATATTCTTGTATGAAAGTGCTTTTTGTTTGTTTTTTCTTTTCTTTTAGATTGCATTGTTAGCAAAGCAGGTTCAATCACCTCAGAGTTAATAACCTGTAAACCTTTAGAGCTTGAAGTTATTGGGTAGACTCGGCAGCCGGGTTCACAAAGGTTTACTGGTTCAGAAATCATTACAGATCATAAATTGTCCGATGACCCCTAGTACAATGATATGTTATAAGGTGAAAACGTTTGCAATCTGTACCTTGGTGATATCAGTCTATTGAGAGGGTTGTTGAAATATTACTGAATAAGCATGTTTGTAATTCTGAAAAGGGAGCTGACACTAATTGCATACATCAAACGAAGGTGAAGAAGACTACATACATCAGGATGATAGGCAGATGATAAATGTTATTACAGGTGGCATACATCCTTACATACTACTGATGTAGAGAAAAGTACCACACAATACCAAAAAGTACCAAATCTGACCACACAGAAGAAGAACCAAGACACTAGGGCCCATATGCAATTCACTTTTTCACTTGAGTTTTCTCATAGGTGATAATTTTAAACTTGTCAATAAAATGCCTTTTAAAGGGACTCCGAGCTCAAAATAATCGAGGCGGTCGGCGTTAGAACATCAGACGTGACGTATACGGAAGAAGGAACCCGACACTCGCTCCTTGTGTCGCGGGGGGAGCCGCCGGGCAGCCATTTCTGAGGGAAGGCCAAGGAGAAGATCCAGGATGCCGTCGTGGGACCTCCCCACCTACACTGGGCTGCAAAAAGCCGAAGGTGAGTACCAATTTCATTTTTATTTTGAGTTCTGAGTCCCTTTAAGCCACTAGCCAGCAAGAAAATACTCAAATTTTAATAGTACTTTCTCACCTACTTTTTGGTACTTTTTTAATTGAAAAGTGCTGGAAAGTTATTTTAAATTGAAGATGAAAAATTATCTCCTAGGAGAAAACACAGGTGAAATAGTGAATTGCATATGGATCCAGGTGATAAAAGTTTCTCTTTCATGGATCGCAAAATACCAAAGACACATATATAAGCAGTGTGTGCATTCTATAGCTGATCAGGTCTGATAGCCATTTCACACATTAAAGTCTATTAGTCAATTTCCAGCTGCGCTCACCAAAAGCAAATAAAGTTCTGGAAAAAAACATAAAACACACTCTCATAGCATGCTTATGCTTTCACCAAGTTATATCTGTGACAATCCAGCCCCACGATCCCGTCTAATTTGCTCCCGTTAGCATACGCAGGAAGTACGGTGAGCAGACCGACAATATAGATTGATCGCGCAGCTGCCGACAATATGTAATGTGACAATCACTCACCAATCCCGTATTACTAGGCCACTGTTGCCATGCAGGTCTCATGCACTAGAGACTTCTGGAGGCAAATTCACTGTGTGTGTAGTAAATGGTTAAGATTGGTTGGAGGTGCCCATACATGTACAATCCCAATTGTATGTACAATCAGTAAACTAAAAATATCGATTTCACACTGGAAATTTTGTAATTTCAGTGCCACCACTCTCCCGTGTTCAGGGAGGAAAGAGACTCCCGCTAACTACTTCTAAAAGGAAGGAAACGGTTATTTACAACCTAGCTAGCAAATCAACAATTTATAAGAAAATAATAAAACAATGCGGTAGTACAACTGACTCTTCAGAGGGCAGATTCGTTGTAGCAACAATCAGATGAACAGAACAGGCACAAGACTGAACGATAAAATAGTTAGTTTTTCATTCTAAAACTACATGCACACAGCCTACTTTAGCCCACAGATAAATATACCTGTCCGGCAGAACAGATTGGTTTGATAGAGAGTAGAGATGAGAAGGAACAGAATATCTTAATGTACAGTTCAAATACTGTTATTGGTGGTCTATGCAGCAATCGCAAGTCTTTGGCAGAAAGTCCAAGATGGTGATTGCCATGCCTTTGTGAGAAATAATCCAAGAGATTTGCGCCAGTGTCCAACTGGCTGCCGGGATGTTATTCGACAAGATTTTAGATGGACTTTGGGCAACCTGGGCCCAGTTAAGTTATACCCCTCACTACAGCAAGGAGGTGTTGGGGGGGATCACACACCTCTTTGGAACATAAGATGTGCCGGCCCCTTCTCATGGACACAGGAATATATCTGAATCATGATAAGTATTCTATCTCCAAAACCGTACAGGTTATGTTAAATCTAATAACATTTTTAGGTCCATCAGAATTTATCGATAACAATATCAAACTTGAGGGGGGTCCCTTTAAGACCCCTGGGGTATTAAAGGGTTACTATAAACCAGTCTTACACTAGATCTGGGAGTCCGATTGGTCAGGAAACCTCTCAGAACCAGCGTCCTGCGGAATCCCACAACCTGTGCAGATTTGATGGGTATAGAGATTTGCTATGCCATGAATTATGAAGAAAATATGGATATTGGGGATTCCAGGGTCACAGTAGGTCAGCTACTTCCAGGGAACCTTGATAAGATCTGCCCCTTCTGCTGCTCTGGGTAAAGGTGTCAAAATTGCAGACACCATTCTCCCAGAAGCTTGGGCTTTACAATTTATGTCAGGCAGAAACTAGATTGATGGCATAATCACACAGCAGGGGGACTATATCCTTCCAGGACCTGATAAGGGACCAGGGCTGAATTAGCTGCTTCTGGCCTCTTTGATGTAGTTTGAAAGCTTTAAGTAAGGAAACATTTGCTAGCATTTGAGCAGGAAGAGGGGAACTGTGTTAACCCCCAGCTTCCCTGATCTCTTTATAAACCAAGCCTTTTTCCTATCTGCTGTCACTTTTTAATAGTGAAAAGTACTCTGCACACACCCACTGCAAGAATAATAATCAGAAAAAAGTCAGTTGTACAATAAGAATGGAAACAAAAAAAGATTAATTTGTACATACATACATACATACATACATACATACATACATACATACATACATACATACATACATACATACATACATACATACATATATATATATATATATATATATATATATATATATATATATATATATATATATATCCTACTAATATAATAAATGGAAGTGTTTGGATGCTTGTTACTCGATCACGCAAAAATGGCTGAACGGCTTTGAATGAAATTTGGCACACACATAGTACATTACCTGGAATAAAGTATAGGATACTTTTTATTCCCATAACCAAAAAGGGGGCTGAGACAAATACAAATTTCACTGGAAAATGTAAACTGCAGCCATTCTTACACTGTTAATGGTAGGGTTCTCAAACTTTGCACAGTCGGACATTGAGTGACTGGGATTAATATTCAGAAAGGTGGGAGGAGCCTACAAAAGCCAATCATAATTCACCTATTGATTTTCAAGGGGAATATTTACATTGCTGCCATTCTTGCGCTGTTAATGGCACAAGCCTCAAACCTGGTACAGTTGATCATTGGGTGACTGGGGTTCAATTTTAGAAAGGGGGTGGAGCCACAAACAGCCAATTAGATTTGTTTCATTCCAATGCAAATTATTGATGCCAAACACCGCCAAACTCACAAACTTGGTAATTGAGTAATTGATTGATTGTGTGTGAGGGTTAGAAAAGTGGGCACAGCCAACACCAGCCAAATACATAAGCGGGCAACATGGGGTCATAAGTGGGCGGAGACAAATACAAATTTTACTGGGAAAATGTAAACTGCAGCCATTCTTACACTGTTAATTGTACTGTTCTCAAACTTTGCACAGTTAATTACTGGGTGACTGGGATTAATATTCAGAAAAGTGGGTGGAGCCTACAAAAGCCAATCAAAAATTACCTATTGATTTTTCATTGGAATATTTCATTGCTGCCGTTCTTGCACTGTTAATGGCACAAGCATCAAACCTGGTACAGTTGATCAGTGTGTGACTTGGGTTTGAATTGATAAAAGGGGGTGGAGCCACAAACAGCCAATCTTATTTGTTTCATTTTAATGCAGGTTATTGATGCCAAAAACCACAAAGCTCACACACTTGGTCATTGAGTAATTGTGTGTTAGGGTTAGGAAAAGTGGGTGCAGCCAACACCAGCCAAATACATATTTGGGCAATACTGGGTCATCAGTGGGCGGAGACAAATACACATTTCACTGAGAAGATGTAAACTGCAGCCATTCTTACACTGTTAATGGTAGGGTTCGCGCTTTTTATTTTATTTCAATGCAAATTATTGATGCCAAAGACCGCAAAGCTCACAAACTTGGTCATTAAGTAATTAAGTAATTGTGTGTTAGGGTTAGGAAAAGTGGGCGGGGCCAACACCAGACAAATACATAGCCGGGCGTCCAGCTAGTATGTATAAGTAAAGTCTATCAATGGCACATTTGCAATCCTTTCAATAATCATCATCACCACTCCAGTAAAAGATTCAAACTCTTGCTAAATCCATGGCTACAATTACTAGGTTATGCCTAATGATGTTGATACAGGGATTTTATCTGATTGCCATCTGGAGTCGGGAAGGAATTGTTCCCTTTTGGGGCTAATTGGACCATGCCTTGTAAGGGTTTTTTCGCCTTCCTCTGGATCAACAGGGATATGTGAGGGAGCAGGCTGGTGTTGTACTTTGTTCTCTGGTCGAACTCAATAGACGTATGTCTTTTTTCAACCCAAGTAGCTATGTAATAGATCACAACTAGGTTGGCAGGGTTACATAGATTCTAAAAGGCTGTAGAACTTCAACATCATAATCAGTATATCAATTGTGTGATTAAGATCGACTGATCAAAATATTCTAACCTCAACATTAACCTTTTGCCGACTGCCTAACACACATTGGCGGCGGCAGAGTGGCTCTGTTGTTGCTCCGCGCCGCCATATGGCGTCTTCTCATGAGGAGCGTAATTTAACAGGAGCTCATGCTTGCATGAGCGTGAGCTCCCATCACTGTAAACAGAGAGCCGCAGCGATCAGCTTGCCAGCAGCTAATCAGCGCTGGCAGGTTGTGTATTTTATTTATTTAAAAAAAAAAACATTTGAGCACTGACATCTTGTGCAGCGCTGTACAGTACATTGACATGTCACTAATTGTCCCTCCGATGGGCTCACAATCTAATCCCTGCCATAGCCATATATCTATGTATGTAGCCTGTAGTGTATGTATTTAACATAGTCTAGGGCATATGGGGGGGGGGGGGGGGGGGGATACATTTTTTTTTCACAAGAATGTCAGTATTTTTAATAATAATAATAGTAAAATATTAATAATAGCAGCAGCAATCAAATAGCACCAAAAGAAAGCTCTATTCATAAGAAGAAAAGGAGGTAAAATTCATTTAGGTGCTAAGATGTATGACAAGCAAAAAAACATTAAAAGTGCCAAACTGTAATAAATGGACTGGTCACTAGGGGGTATAAACCTCTGATCCTCAAGTGGTCTGCATGTGGACTAGGGAAAGGGGGCACTGGGTGCTCAGAAAAACACTTTTGGTTTTCAATATTTGTGCCCCTTTCCCCCTGAGCTGCCTTCTCATAACACCAGGGGCCAGAGCCAGATTACTCACAAGGCAACCGAAGGCAGCTGCCATGAGCCTTGTGGGGCAGTGAGTCCATTGATAAGAGAGCCGGTGCTGAATCTCATGGAGACCCACAACTAGGCCCCTAAATTGCAAATGGTGAGCTAAGTGAAGATTACTAGGCTTCCACAGACTCTGATTAATTGGCGTGCAGTCCTGGGGACGTGTTTAGCTGGAATGACGAAGCGCCACCATCAGTCTCCCAGCGGCGATCGTCTATTTACATTGTACAGCGCCGTGATCTACAGCAGCGCTGTACTGGGGAAAGCCGTGTGACACGGCTGTCCCCCTAACAGGCAGGGTGACAGCCCCAGGCTCTGTTGGTGGGCAGAAAAGGGGGGGGGGAGGAGATCACTTGTGTGCTGAGTTGTATGGCCCTGCAGCGAGCTGCAGTGGCCTAAATTGAGAAAAATAGCCTGGTCACTAGGGGGGTGTAGGCCTACGTTAAAGTTGCATTTGCAAAACAGCATCTGAGTGCCATCTTTAAATTGGATTAACAATAGCTTTACATATCTGTAAATTATATAATGTAATTTTGCAGGACAGCACAGCCTGAATGTTCCTTATAGTTCATCTTTTATTTCTATGTGTATAGATGGTTACCACAGGTATCTGTCGGTCTGATGATCATGTCATAGAAGGAACCTTCACAGGTGTAAAATTTCCCATAATTCTAGGCCATGAAGGTGCCGGAATAGTTGAAAGTGTTGGTGAAGAAGTGACTTCAGTTAAACCAGGTAAACACCAGTGGCGTAACAATAGGGGAGGCAGCCCCTGCACCCACGGGGGGACCCGGGGCCCCTCTGGGGACCACTCGGGTCCATTTTGGGGACAGGAGGGGGTCGCAGCATGAGGGGAGAGCTTAGCCACACATCGGCGGGGAGGGGGACAGTCCCCCCCCCTCTCACCTCAGGCTTTCCCCTCAGCATCAATCACAGTAGTAGCAGAGCGGCAGGAACACATACCTTCCTGCGTTCCACCGCTAAAGCTTCCTCTCTTTAAACGTCTGACTGTTTAAACAGGAAGTAGCGTGAAGCACTTAGTGATTGGACCTCCGCGGTGGAACACGGAGGTATGTGTTCCTGCCCGCTCTGCTGCCACCATCTACTTCACTACACTTCATTAACTAACCTCTGCAGTCAACCCAAACTACTTTACACTGACTAACTCCTGCCGCTGCTCTTCTCTCCTCCGTCTCGCGGTATCCCGAGGTTGCCCCGTTATCTACGATCAAGCTCTTCTGGGTCCGATCCACCGGCTCCTCTTTACTGCAGTCTCCGTACACACGCAGCCACTGCTATCCTCCATGGTTACAGCATCCTTTTCCTGGTTACAGCTCTTTTGGGTTCCAGCTGCCAACTCTTCTTTGCTGCAGTCTCCATATGCAGACTCAGCCTTGCGCGGTACACACGCTGCCAGTGCCCAAGCCATCCTTCATAGTTAGTGTCCTCTTCCTGGTTACAGTGCACCCTACTATGTGACCTGCGGCGCAGGTGTGCCCCAGGTCACACAGTATAACCAGAAAGAGGATGCTGTAACTATGGAGGATGGCGACTGCAGCAGCATGTATAAACCACAAGGCTTCAGTCTGCATATGGAGACTGCAGCGATGAGGCGGCGGCGGCTGGGACCCAGAAGAGCTGTAACCAGGAAAAGGACGCTGTAACTATAAAGGATAGTGGCGGCAGTAGCGCTTGTATGGAAACTGCAGTGAAGAGGAGCCAGCGGCTGGGACCCAGAAGAGCTTGATCATGGATGACAGGGCGCCCTCAGATTACCACAAGACGGAAGAGAGCAGTGTGGTGTCAGGATGCGGTAAGTATATTCGAGGGGCTAAAATTCATACCTTTAGAATATAAGATACACCCAATTTTTCCCCCAGTTTTGGGGAAGAAAAAGTGCGTCTTATATTCCGAAAAATATGGTATATACAGTATACTTATAATCATATACAGATAATGTTAAATGTCATAATTAAAAAGTCCTACCAGGTCCTTCAAATGCTGTGGGGTATGGTGGGAGCAGTGTGGGGCCTGATGACCGTTTCGCATCAGGCCCCACACTTCTCCCACCATACCCCACAGCATTTGAAGGACCTGGTAGGACTTTTTAATTATGACATTTAACATTATCTGTATATGATTATGAGAAATTTTGAAGCCGCAAGAATAAAGCTTTTTTAGTGGAATGCAAGTGCCAAACTGCTCCTTTCTTTTTTTCCTATTTCATGCTGTTGTTTTGGTTTTGAGCACGCATGACCCACATTTACCCTACCTGGTCTGTACTCCGGATGCCCTCAGCGTTGCTTATATACCCTTATAGTAACACACTAGCGGTGTAGTGCCCGTCTACTTTTTTCTATCAATCATCATACAGTATACTTATGCAGGCCATTTAATTTTAGTGCAAATCCAATTCTTCTTTTTATTTTTTTCAGGGGGGAATTCATGTAGTAAAATTGATGCAAAATTGCTTCTGTACAGCAATTGAAAAAAGTGATTTTACAGCATTCCTATCTTTTGTACTGGAATGCAATTACTACAGAAATGCTGCCAGACCCACAATTGCAATTTTTCAAATTGCAATCATTCCTGTGGGATCACCTCTGTTGACATTCATTACCCCAGCACTTTTGAAAATGCCTGGAAAATGGCAGCATTTTCGGAAAGTTGGGTAAAAGCGTTCTCATGGGTCATAGCCCTTTTGTGAGGCAAAGTTGAATCTCATGTCTGCTGAGCTGAATACAGAGATTTTCTCACTAGTACTTTACACCTTATCAATAAAATGCTGTTTAAAGTGAACTTTAAACCGAGTAAAATTATTTAAAATAAACACATGATTTACCTACAAATTAATATTACATACTTACCTCACCATCAGTTCCTCTCAGAAGGTCACAGTTTTCCTTCCAGTTCTGACAAGATATTGACAGAACTGAAATGTAACAGTTGCTGTCAGTTGTATCTTAGCTGCTGTCAGTTATAACTAAAAGGACAACTGATGATCAAGGCAATGTCCATGTTTCCCTATGGCTCACGTGGGAAATATTCAAATTTAACAGTGTGTTGACCAGGAAGCTGTTATGGGGTAATAGCCATTTTTATAGCCATCAAAATGGAGAACAGAGAATTCCATCAATCACAGCGGACAAACAGGATGCAGGGGAGGAGAAAGAGATTCATGAGTAGACTACACGGGAGGTAAGTATGATGTACCGTATGTAAGTTTATTTTGACTTTTATTTTTAGTTCAGGTTTGCTTTAAGCCACCAGCAAGTAGAGATGGCCCGAACCTCCGATTTTCGGCTCGCGAACTTTTGCGAATCACAATAGACTTCCATGGGGAGGTGAACTTTGCAAAATAGAAACACTTATGCTGGCCACAAAAGTGATGGAAAAGATGTTTCAAGGGGTCTAACATCTGAGTTTTTGCATAGATGAGTGGGATAGATGCCAAAAGTTCCGGGGAAAAATCTGGATTTGACGCAAAGCAGCGTTTTAAGGGCAGAAATCACATTAAATGCTAAATTGCAGGCCTAAAGTGCTTTAAAACATCTTGCATGTGTATACATCAATCAGGGAGTATAATTAGAGTACTGCTTCATACTGACACACCAAACGCACTGTGTAACGCACCGCAAACAGCTGTTTGCGTAGTGACGGCCGTGCTGGACTGGTGTGCACCATGGTGAGAGTGCAGGCCGTGGCGGTTTTCAAGCCCATATGGTCGCCGGGCTGTGGTAGCTCAATGATAGAACAACAGTGACTGTCCAGCTGATCAAATTTGGTCTCTCCACAATGAAGCAATGACCTTATTTTGTTCTTGTATGTAGGTAGGCATAGGTAGGTGCTCCAGTATAGGTAGGTAGGCATAGGTAGGTGTCCCAGTATAGGTAGATAGGCATAGGTAGGTGCCCCAGTAGTTAGCTAGGCATGGGTAGGAGTCCCAGAATAGGTATGTAGGTGTCCCAGTATAGGTAGACAGGCATAGGTAGGTGCCCCAGTAGTTAGCTAGGCATGGGTAGGAGTCCCAGAATAGGTAGGTAGGCATAGGTAGGTGTCCCAGTATAGGTAGATAGGCATAGGTAGGTGCCCCAGTAGTTAGCTAGGCATAGGTAGGTGTCCCAGTATAGGTAGACAGGCATAGGTAGGTGCCCCAGCAGTTAGCTAGGCATGGGTAGGAGTCCCAGAATAGGTAGGTAGGCATAGGTAGGTGTCCCAGTATAGGTAGATAGGCATAGGTAGGTGTCCCAGTATAGGTAGATGGGCATAGGTAGGTGTCCCAGTATAGGTAGATGGGCATAGGTAGGTGCCTCAGTAGTTAGCTAGGCATAGGTAGGTGTCCTAGTATAGATAGACAGGCATAGGTAGGTGTCCCAGTATAGGTAGATAGGCATAGGTAGGTGCCCTAATATAGGTAGGTAGGCATAGGTAGGTGTAACCGTATAGGTAAGTAGGTGCCCCAGTAGTTAGGTAGGTGTCCCAGTATAGATAGTTAGGCAGGGCCTGGCTGGCACAGTAATAGCAATTACCAAGGTCCAGCTGCAACAGATAGGGCTGTATAATGCAGTGTCAGTGGGCAACACAAAAAAAAAAAAAAAACACATCAGGAGAACATTCGCTCTCAAAAGAGCTGTTGAGGGGTGCTATTTTAGCAATAACAATCAGCCAGGAGCAAGCTAACAAGCCTACAAGAGCCTAACTAATCTTTTCCTATGAGAGTCTGCCAGCAGCTGTCCCTTCACTAATTAATGCAGGTACACGAGTGAGTGTAATGGCCAGCGCTGCCCACCTTTTATAAGGGGGGGGAGTGGCTCCAGGAGAGTGTAGCCTAATTGGCTACAATGTGCCTGCTGACTGTGATGTAGAGGGTCAAAGTTGACCCTATTGGCGCACTATGGGGGCGAACCGAATTTCCGGAAAAGTTTACCTTACATGGCGAACGCGAACCACCGGAAGTTCGCCTGGAACCGTTCGGGCCATCTCTACCAGCAAGCAAAAAAAAATGCTCAATATAATTGTGATAGTACTTTTTCAGTTGTAAAGTACAAGAATGCTAGAGAATATACAAATTATCAACTAGGAGAAAAAGTGAATTAAGTAAGAGCATATGGGCGAGAACTGTCTTTCCTACAGATGTAAACCATTTTTTTTAATCTTTTCTGTGTAGGTGACAAAGTAATACCACTATTCAATGCCCAGTGTGGAGACTGCAATAGCTGCAAAGATCCAAATTCCAACTTGTGTCTGAAGTCTGCGTAAGAGTTTTTCGTTTCATTTTATGAATTTATGTGTACATATCTCCAAATAAGAAAGAAGGACACGTTAAGAAACACTGATGCCACACTCCTAATCATGTCCTGGCCACACCCCCAGTCACTGATACTAGAAAGTATTTAGAAGAAAAAGACGTTTTAGAATTCAGACCACTGTGGTCCTCTCTATCATCATTAGTTCTCCTTCATTTTAACATTTTCGAATAAGAAATATATCAATTTAAATGATAGAAATAACAATTAGCGTATTTTAAACACAATTTTTAGTAGAAAATTACAGATACCGTATTTAAATAGATCTGTATATGAGTACATAAGGAAGAAGGAGGGACAGAGGGCTTTAGTAGAGAAAAAAGCTGATTTTTACTTACCTCTGGGTCCCCTTCGTTGTGCCTCGCCCCCCCTTTTGGCTACTGTGCATGCATGGTCCCGTCTGCAGGCCTCTGCCATTGTGCTCCCAACAGGGCCGGTTCAAGACTTTTTGCCACCTGAGGCAAACTTGTGAAAAAACAAGGGGGGGTGCCGAGCTGGAGCCGGCAGGAAGAGGGTATTGGGCACAGCAGCCGGGAGGGGGGGTCGGACCCACCCCCCTCACCTGGGTCCCCCGATCTGCGCTCCCCTTCTAGCTTTTAAAGTTCAGCAGCACTATTAATAAGAGGCAGCGGGCGAAAATGACTCACCTCTTCCGCTTTCCAGCGTGAGTTCCACTGTCATTACTTCCTGCAATGCCGTCCACTTACAATACAGTGGGCAGCATTGCAGGAAGTGACGACAGTGGAACGCGGAAGAGGTGAGTCATCCCCGCCCGCTGCCTCTTATTATTAGTGCTGCTGCACTTTAAAAGCTAGAGGGGGAGCGCAGATCAGGGGACCCAGGTGAGGGAGGGGGCCGACCCCCCCCTCCCCACTTCTGTGCCCAATACCCCCTTACTGCCCACTACCCCCTCCAGCTCGGCACCCCCCCCTCCCATGGCCAGGCGGGTGCTGCCTCCCCCGACTTGCCAACTGAGGAAGTAGTTTCACCCGCCTCATGGGCGAACACCGACCCTGGCTCCCATCAATGGGAGTATTCTGCACATACGTGGTTCTAAAAAGAGTTGCACCACGCATGTGCAGGATGCTCCTAGTGACAAGAGCACAATCAAGGAGGTGCACTGATGGAACCGCACATGCACAGTAGTTGTGACTAGAGATCCAATGGCAGCTCTTTTAGGAAAGGCAGCCGCAGAATGGAGAGAGACCTACCAACCTGAAAGCCTACTGGGGGGGAGGGGGAGGTGGCTGGAAGAAGCCCCAGGTAATTGTGATGATTGTAATCTGCTAATTAAGACTACACAATATTTTTCTTACATTTTTGTAATTACAGCATACGTAATTCCGATTTGGACACTCAATTGAGTTTGTGTAATCCATTTTTTATTTTTTGTAATTTTCACATAATTTTATGCTGACTTTAGCTGTTTTTGAGAAAATAGATTTTAAAAATGCAAAGGAAAAATGTTTTTTTAAACTCAGAAATATGACAGTTTAAAAAACATTTTTCCTTTACATTTTTAAAATCGAGTTTCTCAAAAACTACAAGGTCTTTTTGAAAATGTTTTGACTTGTTCCCTGTATTCCCCATAACATACGGTACCTATCAAATTTGTTAATGATAGCATGTATGGAAGCTTTGCTAATAATCCCTAAAATCAGCACGAAATTAAGTGAAAATGACACGGAATTGTGAAATTACGATTCCTGATTACATTTACATGCAAAATAAATTACTTTTTTTCCTAAAATTTTGCATTAGGATTTTGTATCGTAATTGCGATGCAAAATTATGATTATGCAAAATTTGGGCTCATAGGGATGGCCCTGCTTAGGAGAACTCATGGAGAAGCATGTGATCAGTCTGATCAGCTGATAGATTTGTAAGGCTCTGATTTGCTGGTCCTGATCATGTGTTAAACCAGGAAGTCATCACTGCAAATCAGGACCTTACAAATCTATCAGCTGATCAAAATGATCACATGCTTCTCCATGAGTTCTCCTAATCAGGGCCATCCCTACTCATCACTATCAGATAAGTACTGTACAGAGTAGCTCTATTTTTTGCTCCAATTCAGGTGTGCTTTAAAGCGGACCTGAACTCTTGCACAGGACAGAAGGAAAAAATAGAGAAATGCACCCTGTATGTATTTGTAGAGTTTAGCCTGATTAATTCCTCCTCATCTTTGTCTAATCACAAGTTATAATTTAATCTCTGCCCTGTGTCACATGACTGCCATGGCAGAGATGGTAGATAAGCTCATTTGAAAGCACAGGCTGTTAACAATATGTTTGCTTCCATGAATCAGGAAGTAGAAACAGTGCAGATTTATTTTAGGATTTGTATCAGCTGTAACAAGGAAATGTTCATTCTCTAAAGATTATAATGCTGTTGCTTATCTTTTAGGGCAGAAAGGACATTTTGAGTTCAGGTTCATTTTAATTGCTTCCATTCTTCTTTGCCAAAATTCCACCATCACAGCTAATCTCCAATAATCAATATTTATTACTTTTTTAGTAAGTCAAGCCCTCAGAGAACGTAAGAAAACAATATACGCTATCTCACACCTTGCCATCAGGGCTGCTGCTGAGTAAAGTATCCCCCATTCCACTTGGTCTCTTCCACTAACAAAGTTTCGAACAACCACAATATTTCAATATCTCACAGGGCAGCAGCTGTGTGCCAAAAAGTGTGACTGCTGGATTTTGATATTCTCATACTAAATATTGAGACTGTCGAATGTGTGGTGAAGGTGATGAAATTTGGTTGGATCACATATGATATGAATGATCTAAAATAATCCAATATTAAAATGTGTGCCAGATATCCACTGATCTGTATTTTGTGGCAGTTTTCTTTCATGGTTACTACTTGTTTGATTTTGTTTGCAGAGTCATTTTTTGTTTTGTTATTTCATGCAAGAAATAATTATAAAACATTTTATTTGCAGCATTGGAAGTAAAACTTGCTTGATGTCTGACAACACCAGCAGATTCTCCTGCAAGGGTCAAGTGATTTACCATTTTGCTTCCACCAGCACCTTCTCGGAATACACTGTGGTGGAAGACGCATGCGTGGTTAAGATAGATGATGATGCACCAATGGATAAAGTGTGTGTAATTGGCTGTGGATTCTCCACAGGTTATGGTTCTGCTGTTCATGTGGCCAAAGTAAGTAATTCCTAAGTAACCTTTTTCACTCAAAGATTTATGTCAGCTTAAAGAGAAACCGTAACCAAGAATTGAACTTCTTCCCAATCAATAGCTAATACACCCTTTCCCATGAGAAATCTTTTCCTTTTCACAAACGGATCATCAGGGGGCTCTGTATTGCTGATATTGGGGTGAAACCCCTCCCACAGTGTGATGTCAGGACTATGGTCCTGACATCACACTGTGGGAGCCTTGTTGCATTGTGGGAAATAACAGCTGTTTACAACTGCCAAAAAAAGCAAGCATCACCTCTTTCCACTGACCTCACCCGTCAGCAGTAAAAATGTCACCATGTGATAAATGTCAGAATGTAAATGAGGGAGAGGAACTATTTTGCAAAGGGCAAACACTGACTAAATCATTCATACATAATTATTTTAAAAATGAAGCCCTTTTTTATTACATTATTTTCACTGGAGTGCCTCTTACAGCCTTGTACAGGTGATAAAGCAAAATCAGCCAAAGCAGCCATTGGACTCTGTCTCAGCTGACAATCTGGCATGTGCAAAGACATATCATGACGTTGCTTAGAGATCCAGCAAACAGAATCTCTAAAGTATACTGACAAAGAAGCACATTATTTTGTGGTTGCCTGATTGACGCACCTCTATTGTGTGCACTTGATTGTCTCTCCTCTCCATTGAACAGTACACACCACTTGACTGTAGCATATTGCCATGCCTGTATACCACTTGTGTTCCAAATTGTAACCATAATATCAATGCATGTACCTTTACTTGTTTATAGACATGATAGATCTGATGTAACCTGATGTTAGCCTTTTCAGTTGTAGATCAAATCACATAATTCTAAACTTTTATAGAATTTTGAAGTACCATGATGGAAAAACACATGAAAAACCAGTTTTCTTTGGACTCTTTCCAGTCCTATGTGGGACCAACTGTGCCACGTTATACCATTATTATGCTGGTGCATGTGCAAATGGGGGCTGAGCTACAGTGTGCAAACTGGCTCCAATCCCTCCCTCTCCCCTTGAAGCCGGCCCACCTCTTCACTCTAGTGTGAGCAAGTAGAGACATTCCCCATCCCTTGGGCAGCATCATTTTGCGATTACCCATGTGTTTCCCCCACAAACTAGAAAAAAATTAAGTGCTTAGCCCCCCTAAGTAACTCATTCCAAAGCTCCAGACATTGGTTAAGCATTAACCCTTTACAATACATTTTTGCGATCACCCATGCCCCCATGGGTGATCGCAAAAATGGATTGTAAAGGGTTAATGCTTAACCAATGTCTGGAGCTTTGGAATGAGTTACATTAGCCTTCATCCAACAACAAGAGTGATGATATATATAACTTTATTCACAGATGGCAGTCTTTAGTAGCATTTATTAACCTAATGTTCACATGTAGAGAGATAAAGATGTTTATTTTCTTAAGAAAAAAAATGTCTGCATGTCACTGTGCGCAATCCAAAGATGGGTCAGAACCACCAAAAGGTAAAGTATAGCTCTTTATTCTGTCACATGGACAAACAGTGACAGACCGCTGTTTTGGACAAAAATCCCTTTCTCAAACGGTGTAATCTGGATTACATGGTTTGAGAAAGGGCTTTTGCCCAAAACAGTGGTCTGTTACTATTTGTCCATGAGATAGAATAAAGAGCTATACTTTACCTTTTGGTGGTGCCGACCCACCTTTGGATTGCAGACTTTGGCCTTGATTCATCAAGACTTATCGAACCAAGTACCGACAGCTCGGTAAAATACCGAACTCGATAAGTTGATTTCAGGATTCATCAAAGTTATCTACAGCTGTTAGCGAGCATTCGGTAATCATTCGGTAATGATGCGATAAAACAGGAAAAAAGTGCAATTCATGAAAATGAAAGTGGGCGTGGTTTAGCGGTAAATTTAGGATTAGTTATCTCCTTCACTGCTCTGTTGTTATTCCTGTCAGATCATTGCTGACAGAGAAGATGGAGCCATTCGAAGTGGTTATGTATCAGCTGAGAGTGATTCAAAAGCACAGAAGGGCAAGAATAAGGTCTAGAAACATATCAATTTGCAAGAGAATGGATTTATTTGCTATACCAGGACATCTGCATTTCTCTTGAATCTTCTTGTAAGAGAACACAGGCTGTGACAGGGTTAACTAAATTTCTAGCTGCATTACATTTTTTCAGAAAAGGCTCCTATCAAGCCGTAGACGGCTAAATTGTGGGATTGTCCCAAACCACTTCCAGAATCCTGGTCCAGGTGTTAAGCCCTATTCGGAATGTTGCTACGTGGTGTTCAAAGGACTGCCTTTAGACCCACAATTCCATGGGAATCTTATGGCCTTGTGTTAAATTACCGCTGTAAAATGGAAATATCGACATGTTACCGAATGGTTACCGCATTGTTATCAATATTTTATCGAAGTCACACCGATTGCGGAAAAACCTTGATGAATACAACTAGAAATCAATAGACTTCGAATTTGGTAATTTAACGAACTGGTAAAAGTTATCTCAAAGATGATGAATTGAGGCCTTTGTGAGCCCCAGGGACACAGGGGCTGGAGTCGTGGCACACCATGTTTACTTTTTGTGGTGCCCCTTCTCACTTTAAAATTCTGCCTGTAACTGTGAACTTTTAACTTCAGCAGTTTAAGTCATGATGCATCCAGTGGAGTCACCCTGACTGCCTTTTAAGAATGGATTAATGACTCTGGAAGTATTGCAGGCAGGGTATTGTCAGACAGGCAAGCAATATATTTTTTTTAAGATGGACTACAATAAACAAAAATTCCATGTTTCCATTTGCTGGTGATCTACAGCCACTGCATGAGGAATATTGACCTACAGTCACGGCTGGAAAAAGGTTAATACCTGTAATGCACCATGTCACATACTATTTTGTGAGAATTCATCATGTTTTTGTACAAATACCTCCTCTGCTGAGAATTTCATTTATGTGCTAGAAACAAGCTTACAGATATCACAGTTTCCTCCCTCAACACCAGTATATTGTCAACACTGACATCATAAATACAAACGATTGTGTCCTTAATTATGGGAATATCTCTACTGAAGATGTACTTATGATGAATATTCATCACAGCAAATCATGTGCTGGGGACAGCAGAGTTCCCCTTAAAGTTGGTGTGTTTTAAAATACCACAAAGTGTTTCTTTTAGAACTGACATTCAGTTACTAAAGAGTGTTCACTCTTCCACTGGAGAGAGTTATAAACCGCTCACAGCAATACAATACAATCTATCTCAACACTCTCAAGGAAGCCCAATCCCTGATACATACATCAGAGAGAAACTGATAAGCAGTGACCAGCTCAAAGTCATAAATCCATTCTCCTGATGGCATGAATGGAAAGCCAGGATGTCAGGGGTGAAGTGCAGAGGGAATTGAACCCAGTGGCGTAGCTAAGGAGCTCTGGGCCCCGATGCAAGTTTTACAATGGGGCCCCCCTAGCACTCAATACATAGCAATTAATACGGTGCACCAAAACCTGCCAATGGCAACTACAGTGTCAGAGGTGTAAGAAGGGGATGGGGAACAGTTTGTTAATGATTACCACTACTCAAAGTATCTATAGAAGTGATTATTATGAGCACAGGACCAATAGAGAGCTAATACTGTAGTTGAGGGAGGGCCATTCGGGGCCCCGATGCGGTCGCTACCTCTGCACCCCCTATTGCTACGCCCCTGATTGAACCTAAATGTATCCCCATATATATGTAATATAGATCTTAAGGTATAATTTCATATTTCCATTAATGCCAGCCTTGTGCAACTCAGAGAGAGAGAGAGAGGGCTATGAAATATCCCCAGCACAAGATATCAATCTCTCAGTATGGCATATGACATCCCACAAGTGATTGATATCTACGAATTCAGGAGATCGTACTGAAGCCAAAACTGATGTTGGATTCATTGCTCTATGTATTGCCAGAGAGATGGGGCATTGTTCTATATTTCATGTCAATTTCCTCCTCTTATGACCTGGCAGATCTGGGTCGAATTGCAGAACTGCCAAACTCTCATTACAGACCCCCCTTCCACCAGAGAGAAATAAAGGCCTGTGTTGTAGGTTCAATAATGTCCTTTGTCTTTTGCCCGATCTGATGCCATCGATCATGTGCTGATACCAGACTGGACATCTGGTAACAATGCTAATCTTCAGTGGATGCACGGTAATTGCAAAAATTGTCTCACTCTCAGCTCAGTTTTTTCTTAATTTTAATTCCCTTTGGGTTTGTTATTCAATTGCAGTTCAATTGTAAGGCGTTAGACAATTTTCTTATACATTTTATGCATGATATAAAATACATGATTTAAATCATTTTGGTCTTGCCTTTGTTCTGATTGACCCAGTATGTTATATTGTTATTTCTAGTTGGGTCGTCTGCAATAAATTTGCTCTTACAGGAATAGATAGCTTTAGGACAAAGCAGACGATATTGGCACACGGCACTCAGCGCCGAAACTAGGCGCCCCATAGCAGTAATGTTATACTGGGTGGGGCACGTAAGGGTAATTCAGAGTTCCGGCAATTGCTGATTACATCTCCCTCAAAGTTGTGAAGACTTGGATGGGGAATAGTATTTTACAACACTGGGGATTTGAGTGGCAGCAGAGTGAGCCATCATTCAGCTCACCCTGTGCCCAGCTCACTGGCAGCAGACATATACTTATGCCTTTATGAGTCCTCGTGCTCTCTTGTAAGGTGCTGGTGGTGGTGTTACCAAATATCTCTTAATGAGATTGCAAATTGTATTGAGACATCCATACAATCCAGATTGCATTGTGTAGGGACCCTCCCACCAATTCATTCAAATTGTTACTTATGCACAGTGAGGAAGGCATTCCAGAGACTCCCAGTGACTGGGGCTGGAATTGCAGCTGTGACAAAGGGAACAGGATTGTGTGGAGCTGTCACATTGGTTGGCAGCTTGATTGTATCTGGGCTCATTTAGAACAATAGGACAGTATTATTTAAGTAACTGTCTTGAAGAACTGAAATTCTAGATGCATAGACATTTCATTTTTATATGGGATTTAACGAGATTTATATAGTTCCCTTTCCAAATTCCTACCTCTTGTTTTCTATTTCATATTTTATTTTGGCAATGCCTGAGGCAGCGAATTACCAGAAGCAATTTCTGTGTGACCTGCAGACCTGTCAGGCGTGAAACATTGAAATTTGGAGGAAGAATAGAGATGAACTGATTCAAGCTCTGATGTAAGCAGATGGCCAATACAGCTTGGCGCTGCATGAGGTCACTCCACTGGAAGAGGTTTTACCACATCCCACAGAGACAAGGCACTCCTAATCAGGAGAGTGATGATGTTGCTACTTCAGCTCAGGGGAATTATAGTACCCAGATGGACTTTGTTGCGCCCATTGATGCTGCTTATGACACTCTGCAAAGAACTGGCAGCCCTGGGTTGTCCTTTACTATTGCTGACCCTGTGAGACGACATGCTCTACAGATCCTGAGAGATGCTGACTTGAACGCGTACCTGTAGTTCTAATTTGAGGAACAGTGACTCCATCTTGAGAAAGAGAGGTTCCAGTTTCAGTAAGAGCAGGTGCAGAGAGAGGAATGGCAGTTCCAGCTTGAGTACCAGAGAGATGGACCATGGCTCCAGCATGAATTGGAAATTGCCAAGCTGGTGCAGGCAAATCTGTGTTCCTCACCCATTGCTCCTGTTGAGTGGTGCACCTGTATCCTCGATAGGGATGCTAATTCGGATTTTGCAGAATTGAAATTTCCGATTGCGGTGGAAATACTGTATAACCACAACTCTGTAATTTCAGACCAATCACGGAACGCAGAAGCATTGGACCAATCAGAGAATTCAGAAACAACTCTGAAGTATTTGGACAGTCAGAAAATGCAAAAATTAACAAAAAAAAAAAAGGCTAATCGGAACTCAGAAATCAGTTGGAAATCCGCAGAATCAGAAATTGGTATTGACAAAAATTGGATTTTCGGCGCAATCAGAAATCTGCATTTCCGACCATCCATAATTCATTAAAGCGGAATATAACCCAACATTTCAACTTTGCTATAAAACATTATTTACAGCATATTATATGCAACCAGCATTTTTATTTCACTAGATCAGCATTGGAAGGGTTACACACAGAGCTTTAAAGTTCCGTGGAGAGAAATGCAGACGCATCCGAAGTTTAGATATACACATTTAAGTAAACACAATGTAACAAATGAGGAATGTGACTCACTCTCTCTGACTCTGCAGGAGCTGGAGGACATCCAGAGAGTGTGTAACATTCACCACTTGCTACATTGCGTTTACATAAATGTATCTATTTAAACTTCGGCCGTGGCAGCATGTCTCTCCATGGAACTTTAAAGCTCTGTGTGTAAACCTTCCAATGCTGGTCTAGTAAAAATGCTGGTTGCATATAATATGCTGTAAATAATGTTTTAGAGCAAAGTGGAAATGCTGGATTATATTCCGCTTTAAGTTCTAAAGTGAAAATTCCTGCTATGAAAATGGACATGAACGTTAAATTGTACTTGCACTCCTCTGAGAGCGTGCTGTAAGTTTCATATACAGTGCCTTGAAAAAGTAGTAATCTCCCTTTGCAATATTCATTTTTTTCTGCCTTACAATTTGCAATTAAAATGGATTGTTTGAGAGTTTGCACCACTTCACTGACAGATCATGCCTACAACTTTGAAGATGTATTATTTTCTTTATTGTAAAGCAAATTAACAAATAGGACAAAATAACTGAAAACGTCAGTGTGCATAACTAATCCCCCCCCCCCCTTCCCCCAAAATCAGTAGTTTATATAGCCACCTTTTGTGGCATTTACAGCTGCAAGTTGCTTTGGATAAGCCTCTATGAGTCGCTGTTTCTTGCCAGTGGGATTTTTGCTCATTCTTCAAGGCAAAATTGCTCCAGCTTCCTTATGTTAGATGCAGGCCCGAATTTACATCACATGAGCCTATAGTCACAGATGTCCTGGCACCCTAAACCTTGCCCTCCAGAAACCCCTGCTGAACCACACAGCTTGCTGTGCTGGCTGACCCAGCTGTAACTGCTCCCTTACTAGTCATAGGTAGCTACTGGTGTCCCTTAGAATTAGGTAGCCAGTTAGTGGTGCCCGGACTGAAGGGAGATCTTGTCAGTGAAATGCAGAGAGCCAGGTGACTAAACTCTCATTTATGCTCTGCTCAGGACTCTGCAATATCGAAGGAGGCAGGCACTAGGGGAGGAGAGTGAGCCGCCCCTCCATCAAAAGGCACCTGTAGGCGCGTGCCTATAGTACCTTATGGTAAATCCGGCCCTAGTTGGATGCTTGTCACTTCTGAACAGAGGGCTTCAAGTCGTCTGACCACAGATTATCTATAGGCTTGAGGTCTGGAATTTGACTAACACACATTTAAATGTTTCCCCTTAAACCACTCGAGTGTTGCTTTTGCAGTATGCTTCGGATCATTGTCCTGCTGGAAGGTTAAGCACTGTTCCAATTTAAAATCACTGGCAGACTGACACAAGTTTTCCTGAAGTATATTCCTCTATTTAGCATCATCAATCTTTCCCTTGGCTCATACCAGTCTCCCAGTCCCTACTACTGAGTGAAAAACATCCCCACAGCAGGATGCTGCCACCAACATGTTTCACTGTGGGTGATGGGATGTGTTGGGTTTGTGCCAGACATACCACTTTCCTTGGTGGCTGAAAAGTTTAGTTTTAGTCTCAACTAACTAAGGCATCTTCCTCCATACATTTGGGCAGTTGCCCACATGCCTTTTGGCAAACACTGTGTCTTCTTATGTTTAACATCAAAGGTGCCCATACACTCGTCAGATTGGCAGCAGATAGATAAGAAATGCATCTGATGATCTATCTGATGCGTTTTTAGAACATTTTTTACCAGGATAGAATTCCAATAGATTTCATTTTGAAATCTATTGAAATTCGATCTGATGCCATTTTTTTGCCATCAGATTTCCATTAAGGCCAATGCAAACTGATAAGCAATCTCATCAGATCGACCTAAATTTTCCACCCTGCCAGTTCGATGGAAATCCATCGAAATCGATAGAAATCCGCCATCGATCGGTCGATTGGCCAACCGATTTTCAAACGATCGATCGGGATCGATCGGTCGGCCAGAAAATCGGCTGAGTGTATGGGCCCCTTAACACAAAGTAACATTTTTTTCTAGCCATTCATAGATAAAGCCTAGCTCTATGGAGAGTACTGCTTATTTTGGTCCTATGAATCTCTATTTTTGCATCGGATGTTGGCAGTTCCAAGAACCAAGACAAAAATCAGAAATTGGTATGTTGCGAGTATTGTGTTCCGTTTTTCCACACTGAAGTCAATAGCGCTGACTTCCACTGTTAATTGCAAAGACCCCCATACATGCTACTGTCACCAAAATTGCCACATATGTTAGGGAGGTCAGAAAGAACATGGAAAAATTGTAGTTTAGTTTTTAAAGGGAAGGTCCAGGCAAAATAAAAAAAAAAAAAAAAATCCGCTAACCTGGGGCTTCCTCCAGCCCCTGGCAGATGTCCTGTGTTATACCTGTGTTGGCCATTGCACATACTTGGGCTAGCTGTCTGAGATAAGAACCAGCACAAGAGGTCTTTGCTTCCTCTGACAGTTGTGACAGGCTTGTAACCTGAGCGCAGAGCCGGCAGAAGCAAATACTTCTCTCAGCAATGACCACAGGGACACCTATAGACCTTGCTACTTATATTGGGGGACACCTATAGACCTGGCTATCTAAACTGGGGACAAGATAGACCTGGCTACTTATACTGGAGACACCTATAGACCTGGCTACCTATACTACGGACACCCATAGACCTGGCTACCTATTCTGGGGACACCTATAGACCTGGCTATCAAAACTGGAGACACCTATAGACCTGGCTACTTATATTAGGGACACCTATAGACCTGGCTATCTAAACTGGAGACACCTATAGACCTGGCTACTTATACTGGGGTCACCTATAGACCTGGCTATCTATACTGGGGACACCTATAGACCTGTCTACCTATTCTGAGGACACCTATAGACCTGGCTACTTATACTGGGGACACCTGTAGACCTGCCTTTTTTTAAATAAAAATGAGGTTTGCTTTTTTTTTTTACTTTTTATTTCCCGGATTCCTCCCCCACCCTCGCCAGCCAATCATAGTGATCAGCCTATGAGAGCCGATCACTTCCTCAGACTCCAGAGGGGACAGCCGTGTCGCACGGCTGTCCCCAGTACATCACTGCCTTAGATCGCAGCACCATCTAACAGTCCCTAGCGGTGATCGCCGCTGGGAGACTGATGACGGAGATGTGCGTGCATCGTCGGGCGCGATGTCCTGCAAAATATGCCACCGCGCTCATGCCAATTGGTGCGAGGCGGCCTTCAAGTACGGTAAGTTAAATGGTGTAATAATCAGGACAAATGGTAAAAAAAAATACGTGGGTCTTAATTATGGTAGTATGTATTATTTAAAAACTATAATGGGCAAAATTATTTAAAAACTGTAATGGGAGAAATAATGATATATTTTCCATTTTTTCTTAATATTCCCATTAAAATGCATTAACCCTCCTGGCGGTTGATTTTTTTTATGCCAAATGGGCAGAAATCATTTTTTTTTTTTATTTTATTTTTTTTTTGTATCATGTAAAGCTACCGGAGTGGTAGCTACATGAAACACCACTAGAGGGCGCATGTGTCCCTCTAGTGCGATCGTCGCCGGCATCTATAGCAAACAGGGGAACGCGTATATAACTCGTTTCCCTGTTTGGCTTCACCTGTCGCCATGGTGATGATCGGAATGACGTCATGGACGTCAGCCGACGTCCTGACGTCAGATGCCTCAGATCCAGCCCATAGCGCTGCCTGGAACTCATTGGTCCGGGCAGCGCAGGGCTCTGGCGGGGGGGCCCTCTTCCGCCGCTGCGTGCGGGCGATCGCCGCAGAGCGGCAGCGATCAAGCTGTGCGCGCGGCTAGCAAAGTGCTAGCTGCGCGCACAGCACTTTGAATGGGGAGAATCGCCCCACCAGTGGCTGAGATATCTTCCTGCGCGGCATAGCCCGAGCTCAGCTCGGGCTTACCGCCAGGAAGGTTAAACATAAAATAATAAAAAATGTGTTATGATAAGAAGTGATACATTTATTGGCAAATGAATGGGAGGAGTGCTGAAATGATGATTAAGGTGAAATAACACTGAAGGGTGAAGTGGTTAAACTCAGAAAAAAAGAGCATTTAAAAAACATTTTTCCTTTGCATTTTTAAAAATCGGTTTTCTCAAAAACTACAAGGTCTTTTTTAAAAATGTTGTAATTCTTTTTTTGACTTGTACCCAATATTCTCCTTAACATATGCGTTTTTTTGGGGGAGGGGGGGAGGGGGGCTTTGCTATTAAATTTGGCACAACATTAAACAAAAAATTAAGCAAAATTATGAATGGATTACACAAAATCAATAGATTTTACAAATTGTAATTATGTATCGGCGTAATTGGAAAAAATTTAGCAAAATTTTGCATAATCATAATTAGCTGATTATGATCAGTTACTACGTAAAGATGGCCCGAAGGGTTTGCCGGCGGACAGTTCCCCGCAAAAATAAGCTGTTTGTGTCCGCAGCGGGACACGAACACATAGCGCATTCAACCCGTCCCCTATACTTCATTATTGGGCTAAACTTTGACCATCTACATCACAGTCAGCAGACACATGGCAGCCAATCAGGCTGCACTCCCTCCTGGACCCCCCCCCCCCCCTCCCCCCTCCCAAAAAAAAAAATCTGCAGCGTCCGCCATTTTCTCAGTCTGCTGCTGCTGTTTTAGTGAGAGGAAGGGAGAGACATTTCTAAAGAAGATAGGGATTAGAGAAAGCGTTAGTTAGGCTGTTGTTAGCTTACTCCTTGCTTAAATTTGTTGCTGAAAGCACTCCAAAAAAGCTCTTTTGAGAGCTAATATTCTTCTGATGTGTTTTTTTTTGTGTGTGTGACACTGACACGCATAGATACAGCCCTGTCGCAGCTGGGCCTTGCTGTACTGTGCCAGGCCCAGCACACTGTATTACCACCAGTGCATATCTTTCCACTGTATTTGTGTCATTTAACTTACTATATCATAGCTCTCTTTGTGGGTGACACTGCATAGGTACAGCCCAGAGACAGTTGCCTGCTGGCATTTGTAGTCCCACCACTGTCTGCCAGCACACTGTATTATACCAGTGCATATCTTTCCACTGTATTTGTGTGATTTAACCCTCTACATCACAGTCAGCAGACACATGCCAATCAGGCTGCACTCCCCCGACGGGCCCCCCTATAAAAACGTAGCAGAGCCGGCCATGTTCTCTGGCTGCTGCTTTAGTGAGAGGCAGGGAGAGACATTGCTGGAGATAGGGAAAGTGTTAGTTAGGCTGTTATTAGCTTGCTCCTCGCTATTACTTATTGCTCAAAGCACCCCGCAAAAAAACCCTTTTGAGGGCTAATATGGTTCTGATGTTTGTTTTCTCTCTGACGCACTGCATACAGTCCCAGCTGGCCCTTGTAGTCTGCCAGCACACTCTATTACCAATGCATATCTTTCAACTGTATTTGTGATTGAACTTATAGCATAGCTCTCTGTGTGAGTGACACACTGCATACAGCATACAGTCCCAGCTGGTCCTTGTAGTCTGCCAGCACACTCTATTGCCAGTGCATATCTTTCAACTGTATTTGTGATTGCACTTACTAAAGCAAAGCTCTCTGTGTGGGTACCACACTGCATACAGCTCACAGTCCACGCAGCTGGCCCTTATTGTAGTCTGCCAGCACATTCTATTACCAGTGCATATTTTTCAACTGTATTTGTGATTGCACTTACTATAGCATAGCTCTCTGTGTGGATGACACACTGCAAATAGCCCACAGTTTGCGCAGCTGGCCCTTGTTGTAATCCGCCAGCACACTCCATTACCAGTGCATATCTTTCAACTGTATTTGTGATTGCACTTACTATAGGATATCTCTCTGTGTGGGTGACACACTGCATACAGCCCACAGTCCTCGCTGCCATTTGATTGCGCACACTGCTTTTACAGCACTTCAGCCTTTTTACAACCATTGTAATATCACAACTGCATATCTCTCTGTGTGTTAAAGTACACAGCCCACACACACAGCTGCTGTGTATTTGACACTGATTGTGTTCCTCTTTGTGATTACACACACTGTCTACCACTATTGAATATTGTTAGTACTACTGCAAACCACAATATGGAAAAAATGACAAGCAAAGGCAGGCCACCCCACAGGTCTTTTCAAGGTCGTGCTAGTGTGATTTCGTGCAGCTCTACACCAATGCTCAGTGTTCAGAGGGCACATACCCTCAACCCTCAAAATTCTGAGGACTTAGTTGACTGGTTAACACAGAACACCTCATCCTCTTCAGCTGCCGCATGGAACCGTGACATATCTTCCTCCTCCTGCTCTGATTTGGGCACCCCATAACTACTTACCTCTCAGCCAGCAGCCAACACCACTACTACTAGCACCACAGCCGCTCCACTACATATGTGTTATTCACACACGTTTGTGGTGAATTTACTGACCAACAACCATTATTGTTACAAGATGAAGGCACTAATAGATGTTACACCAACACCACCTCGCATGTCTCAGTTAGACGTCACTACACACATGGACGTAAGGTGTGAGGATAATGATGAACTACCTGTTGTTGGTGCAGTTTTTGAAGTGTCTGATACAAGCAAAGCTATGGATGATGATGAGTTGGGCATGGATGCCATGTGGGAGCCCGGAAGACGAGATGGGGGACAGAGAGGAGGGGGAGACAGAGAGGAGGAGGAGATGAGTTGCTGTAAGCAGGAGGGGGAGCTCATTGCAAACAGCTTGTGGCAGTGTCCAACGGCATGTATCGCCACCTAGGGTCAGCCAGCCAACATGCCCTTCAACGCCTGCTGCTGCCACCACCAGAATGTCGTTATCCCAGAGCTCACCAGTGTTGCTTTTTTTGTCTCTGTCTCAGATTACAGCAATGCCATCTGTAATATCTACCGAAAAAAGGGGGGGGGGGGGTACCAGGGAAAAAATCTTACAAACACAATTGTCAATCTGACATGCCCTATAGGTACTGTATCAGGTCTTATAAACCTGTTTATAACACATTTTAATAAATAATTAAAAAAACCCTATCATCTTGATGCTTTCGTGCAGTGATATCCTTAAATAGGTATGGTAGTCCTATACTATGGGGGTCCTGGCTGATCCCCCTCCACTTAAAATTGTATATAAGTGGGGTGTAGCTATCCCACAGGTAGACTACGAAAATCACTGCTCGGGGTGGTATGGACCTGAGCGTGGTTGCCTAATGTGATGTTATAAATCGCCCTGGCAAACCCCTCACAGATAATGATCCTATATACACACCCCACTGGGGGAGGCCATTTACAGAGGTGCTAGAATTTGTGCATAGTGCTGTACATAAAGACCCTAATGAGATCACACTTCACCACAAAGGCTTCTTCAGAAGGTGCTGTACATATGTTACATAGTGCTATACATAATACACAATCACCACAGAGTTAAAATAGCAACATGCCCCCTGTATCAAAGCCCCTGTCTCTTTTAACTCTGTGGTGATTGTGTATTATGTATAGCACTATGTAACATATGTATAGCACCTTCTGAAGAAGCCTTTGTGGTGAAATGTGATCTCATTAAGGTCTTTATGTACAGCACTATGCACAAATTCTAGCACCTCTGTAAATGGCCTCCACCAGTGGGGTGTGTATATAGGATCATTATCTGTGAGGGGTTTGCCAAGGCGATTTATAACATCACATTAGGCAACCACGCTCAGGTCCATACCACCCCGAGCAGTGATTTTCGTAGTCTACCTGTGGGATAGCTACACCCCACTTATATACAATTTTAAGTGGAGGGGGATGAGCCAGGACCCCCATAGTATATGACTACCATACCTATTTAAGGATATCACTGCACGAAAGCATCAAGATGATAGGGTGTTTTTAATTATTTATTAAAATGTGTTATAAACAGGTTTATAAGACCTGATACAGTACCTATAGGGCATGTCAGATTGAGAATTGTGTTTGTAAGATTTTTTCCCTGGTACCCCCCCCCCCCTTTTTTCGGTAGATATTACAGATGGCATTGCTGTAATCTGAGACAGAGACAAAAAAAGCAACACTGGTGAGCTCTGGGATAACGACATTCTGGTGGTGGCAGCAGCAGGCGTTGAAGGGCATGTTGGCTGGCTGACCCTAGGTGGCGATACATGCCGTTGGACACTGCCACGAGCTGTTTGCAATGAGCTCCCCCTCCTGCTTACAGAAACTCATCTCCTCCTCCTCTCTGTCTCCCCATCCTCTCTGTCCCCCATCTCGTCTTCCGGGCTCCCACATGGCCACAACAGCCACCTAGAGACAACTGCCTTACGAAGGCACATGATGTCCCAGCACAAACACCAATGCGATGAGCACATGAGGAAAAGAAGCACACAAATGCAAAGCCACCCTCTGCCTCATTTTCCTCCTCCTGGTCCAGCATCTTCAGCTGCTTTATCCTCTGCTGCCCTTGCACCTTTACAGCCACCCTCCTCCACTCCACCTCTCACCTTGAGCAGTTCCTGCTCCTCTGCCCACAGCAGCCAGGTGTCCGTTAAGGAAATATTTGAGCGGAAGAAGCCAATGTCTGCCGGACACCCCCTTGCTTGACGTCTGACAGCTGGCTTGGCGGAACTGTTAGCACACCAGCTGTTACCATACCAGCTGGTGGACTCTGAGGCCTTCCGAAAATGTGTGGCGATTGGGACAACGCAGTGGAAGATATCAGGCTGCAATTTTTCAAAAAAGGCGATACCCAAACTGTACCGTGATGTTGAAAGGCAAGTGGTGTCATCCCTGGCACACAGCGTTGGGTCAAGGGTCCATCTGTCCTCAGATGCCTGGTCTGCAAAGCACGGTCAGGGCAAGTATATTTCTTATACGCCATACTGGGTAAACCTGCTGACCCCTGGCAAGTATGGAGCACGTGGCTGTGCGGTGGACTTGGTGACACTGCCATGGCTTGCAGGCAGGCCTGCTCCCACCTCCTCTTCTCCTCCTACTCCTCCTTCTATATCCTCTTCACTGTCGTTCTCCTCCTCGGCTGAATGCTACTCTACTGCTGCGCTCTCCTCTCAAACTGCACACCTCCAGTTCCCCAGGGCCTATTCCGCATGCCAGGTACGACGGTGTCACGCCATCTTGGACATGTCTTGCCTCAAAGCTGAGGGTCACACCAGACCAGCACTCCTGGCTGCTCTGTGTTATAAACTGTTCTTATCACCTTGCTTCGACACCATCGTCTCACAGACTGTGAGATCACTTGACTCTCCACCCAGCAAACAGTAGATAGACTTTCTCAGGCTTCTCCAATGTTTCCGTTATTTATTCAAGTCACAGAAAGACAGATAGATACAGTCATCATATCCTAGCTATGCAAATCTTCATGTTGCATTATAAGCTCATGATTAGACTCCCTACCGAAGTCTATCAGGTACCTTCTTGCTAACCTACGTTCCACTAAACTACCTATGTACAGCAAACATTATATCAGATTACATAAAGGAAGAACATGCTTAGAGGTCCAAGTCGGCCTTGCGAGCTAGTGCAGAAGGAAGAAGCAGAAGTGAGTTCTCCATCGCTCGCTCCAGATTTAATACCGGCTAGGAAAGAGTTAAATATGACATCATCTTCGCCACCCCCTATATCAGTCTATTGGTGGACCCACTCATGGTGTCATCATACCCGCCTACTCGATTAATAATCAATGAGACATTTGACATACATGCAGGAATGTGAATATTTACAAAACATGACTGATGTTTATTGTTCCAGGCCCAGGTCAGGGAGACCTGCGGCCTTGTTCAGAACAGCTTCTTGGTATGTTCTAGTTCTGCTGACAGAACTGCAGATTTTCTCTCTTCAGAGAAAATCCCCTTAAAGGGCAGGTCTGCTCATCAAGCCTTTTTGACTAACTCAGTCCAAATAACTGAGGCCTACTTAAATTATAACAATCCCCCCTAAAACGGCTTGACCCGCAGATCCCAGCGTCTGAACCTCCCAGTACCTGGTTTCTTTCGTTTATGTTTCACTTTTCGATGTTCGTGCTCACACAACTTCTCTGCTCTCGGTGGTTACCCCTGGAAGAGAAAGAGCAAGACCTCTTGGTCTTCCTGTAACCAGGCTCTCTGGGGAAGCCCTACTTCTAAGTCCCTCAATACCACATGCCCAGCGTCACATGCCTGTATGCAGATCCCTGAATGCCCACTTGGTAGGTAGCCACATGGCAAACACCGTACTGATACACTGTCACTCTGTAAACGGCAATTCTATCATCTGTATAATCGCCCCATGAACTGTTGTCAGTCCTTGTTCTTTGTGCTACAATTGATAGGAGCTGGAAAAAAACATATTTGACTAATCAGTGGACGAAAAAAAACGCACAAAAAAAACAGCCCCAGCCCAGCATAGACCCCTCAGTCAAGCTCTGGCCCTGTCCACGACAAAACCCGGAAAAAAACGTTACCGCTCTGCAGAAGCGGCGACGGAAACCCGAATTGGTCAACTCCCTTTTTTCCAACTCCGGCACCCCCCTGATGCACTGTCCCCCCCTATACGCTATTGAGAACTCATGCTGCACCACCCATTAAGGTGCCCCACTTACAGGAATAATCCCATAAGCAACTCAGTACAGACCCTTTCCTGATCTGCACTGCTACGTGTGTCCCCGCACCGAGCTGGGAAACACTTCCTATTCTGGCATTCCTTTCCATGGACCCAGGGAAAATCTCTGGGGAAATACTTTGAGAACCGAGACACACAGTAGACTGTCTCTGTATTTCTACCCCCCTTCCTTTCAGCTGCTCTGCCCGGAGCCGCGAGCACAGCCTGACGTGACGTGGATCCCCCCAGCCCCTCCTCCCCCCTGCCATGACGTGTGGGGGCCATGACTCACGGGGGCGGGCTCTCTCCACTGCCGCCATTTTGAGTCCTGGACTGCCAGCCAAGATGGCTGCTCCCATAGCAGCCTCTCGTTCCTATAGACCTAGGAGAGAAAACAAAACTCACACAGAACATACATTTTTTTTTTATCGTTACACACAGCATCTATCCACAGTGCACAAAAATCAGCCTCAGCATTCCTTCACGTCTCAGCTGTAATCCGAACTGCAATCAGACATACGGATCCCCAGAGACGTAGGAATCTTTCTCACTCTATCACAGACATAACTAAGAACCGCCCGAGCGAGCTATACGACTCCAAACCACTGTAACTGTTTTAACTGTTAACATCCCAGCTAGAACTTCAACACAATACAGACATTGAAAAAACATGTTAGCAGCAGCACCGACTGGAAATGCGAGAAACGTGCAGAACATCTCACAAACAGAAAGACACTCGCTTTCCTCTTCTCTCCCTCTATCCCCTCTCTCCACAACTCATCTGCAGCTTATCTCAGCCCTAACTCAGAACTATTACAGCACTATTACTGAGACGCACAACAGACGAGCTGGCTGAACAACATAACAGATGCAGATATTTACAAGCCTGTTAGCAACTCTGACTGGAAACGCGTGGAGGAAAGACAAACCAAAACCTCACCCATTATCTCAGCTGTCCCTCTGCGAACTTCCACAGCTACCCAGAGACAAGGGCTGTCCACCCAGCTCCCCGAGAAAAAACTTACTTCTAAGTTTTACAACTGTTCTCTCCTGTCTACTCTGCTACCCCTCCCCCCTGTCCACCACTAACACTGATGGTTTCCCTCTGCCGCGGGGGACCCCCCCCCCCCCCTTATCTATCATCCTGCCCAGTCTCTGGACAGGGAGAGAAAAACAAAACCCAGAGAGAGAGAAAACAAAACATCTGCCACACAGGAACATCGAATCCTAAAAAACAATTAAAGCGCATAAACTCTGAAAACACGTTCTGTATTTACATCGGAGCTGCACCTCTCCTCACCCCTCCCTTCACGCACAGGAGAGATGAGAAGCCCGCAGCCTCCACTCTGCAATTAACACAGAATATACACATTAACACATTATCCTCCTCTCATACAATAAAGATAATGCAACACAACAACGTAAAACATACTTGCCTGATCAGAGGACTGTGTAAGCCTGCGAATTCGACCAGCTTTTGGCAACTTTCCACGACACTGAGTGGATCCCTGGAACTACTGAGCGTCAGCTCTGTGTACCCACACTGGCTCAGCGGATCAATCTCCAGCGGCAGCTGCCAGCCGGCCTCGGAGCCTTCCAGTCACCTGTGATCCGGTTTAGGCTGTGACTGATGTGCACTGTCAGTCAAAGTTTAACATCCACGAGTGTCGCCGCTGGTTCTCTCGAATTGCAGCTGTGTGCTTGGCTCCCGCACACTCCCACTTATCAGTATCAGCTTGATAAGCTTTACCGTCTGCGTCCGTCTATTCCGCTTGCTTTGCTGTGGAATATCTTGAAACCACTTTCTTCGGCCCCGGCCCCGTCTGCCTGTATAGCTAGGCAGGGAAGGATTTCAGGCACCACTGTTATAAACTGTTCTTATCACCTTGCTTCGACACCATCGTCTCACAGACTGTGAGATCACTTGACTCTCCACCCAGCAAACAGTAGATAGACTTTCTCAGGCTTCTCCAATGTTTCCGTTATTTATTCAAGTCACAGAAAGACAGATAGATACAGTCATCATATCCTAGCTATGCAAATCTTCATGTTGCATTATAAGCTCATGATTAGACTCCCTACCGAAGTCTATCAGGTACCTTCTTGCTAACCTACGTTCCACTAAACTACCTATGTACAGCAAACATTATATCAGATTACATAAAGGAAGAACATGCTTAGAGGTCCAAGTCGGCCTTGCGAGCTAGTGCAGAAGGAAGAAGCAGAAGTGAGTTCTCCATCGCTCGCTCCAGATTTAATACCGGCTAGGAAAGAGTTAAATATGACATCATCTTCGCCACCCCCTATATCAGTCTATTGGTGGACCCACTCATGGTGTCATCATACCCGCCTACTCGATTAATAATCAATGAGACATTTGACATACATGCAGGAATGTGAATATTTACAAAACATGACTGATGTTTATTGTTCCAGGCCCAGGTCAGGGAGACCTGCGGCCTTGTTCAGAACAGCTTCTTGGTATGTTCTAGTTCTGCTGACAGAACTGCAGATTTTCTCTCTTCAGAGAAAATCCCCTTAAAGGGCAGGTCTGCTCATCAAGCCTTTTTGACTAACTCAGTCCAAATAACTGAGGCCTACTTAAATTATAACACTCTGAACAAACAGGTGGCTTAGTGGCTAACCCCGCACCAACTGGAGATCGGCAACGTGGTGTGTGAGAGTGAACAGGAAGAGGAAGAGTTGTGGGAACCATCACCACCAGAACCTGATTTGTTGTCAACACCTGCGGCAGCACAGAGGAGGAGGAGGAGTCTGGGGAAGAGGAGTCAGAGGAAGAAGGTGGCTTTGAGAAGGAGATGAAAGAACAACTGCAGCAGGCGTCGCAGGGGGCTTGTGCTGCTCACCTTTCGAGTACCAGTGGTATTGTTTGTGGCTGGGAGGAGGAGGAGGAGAAATTCCCAGACATCAGTCAGGAAGAGGAGATGATGATGATTAGGTCGGCATCCAACCTTGTGCAGATGGGGTCTTTCATGCTGTCCAGCCTGGTGAGGGACCCCCATATAAAAAAAAAAACCTCAAGGAGAAAGACCTGTACTGGGTGGCAACGCTACTAGACCCTCGGTATAAGCGGCGGATATGTTACTAAATTACCAGAAGGTAGGAAAGGATGCCGCACTTGCACAACAAGCTGGCAAGTATGCTTTACACTGTGTTTAAAGGTGATGTCACAGCACAATGGGAAAAAGGTGCTAGTAGTCATCCTCCTCCTCCCATGTCCTCGCAGTCAAGAACAGGACATTTTAGTGATCTGATGGTGATGTCGAACATGTAGACTTTCTTTAGTCAAATGCCTCACCTCAGCCCTTCGGGATCCACCTTCCACGAATGCCTCGACCGGCAGGTAGCCAACTACCTGGCCTTAAAGGGACACTGTAGGGGGTCAGGGGAAAATGAGTTGAAGTTACCTGAGGCTTCTACAGACTTTAAGGTCTGAAAACCACTGCGCCTGCGTTGCCGTGTCCTCACTCCCGCTGATGGCACCAGGAGCGTACTGCACAGGCCCAGTATGATCTGTGCCTGCACCGTGCTCTCCTGGTGACATCAGGGGAAGCGAGGACACGGCAACGCAGGCGCAGTGGTTTTCAGACTTTAAAGTCTGAAATTCCAGAAGTGAACCGGAGGCGGGGCCGGAGCATTGGTGAGTGGCTGCACGGGCACAGGATGCCTGCGGGTGACCATTAGAAGCCCCAGGTAACTTCAACACATTTTCCTCCGAAACACCCCCCCCCCCCCCCCCCCCACACACACACACACACACACACACACAGTATCCCTTTAAGTGTGGATATAGACATTATGAGCACTGATGAACCCCTGGACTACTGGGTGTGCAGGCTTGACCTGTGGCCAGAGCTGTCACAATTTGTCATCAAACTTCTGGCTTGCTCCGTCTCAAGCGTCCTGTCAGAAATGACTTTCAGCGGAGCAGGAGGAATTGTCACTGACAAGAGAAGTCGTCTAGGTCAAAAAAGTGTTCAGTACCTCACCTTTATTAAAATTAATGAGGCACAGATCTCGGAGGGCTACTGCCTGCCCGAAGACTAAGTCAGTCCCAGCACAGCATCTCTGCCTGCACGCCACTACTGCCTGCCTGAAGACTAAAGCTGGCCATACACTGGCCTGATTTGCCGCCGTTTCGACAGCAGATTCGATCACTGGGATCGAATCTGCTGCCAATCGTTCGCGCTACACCCCGAATTTCGATCCTTTTCGTCCGATCCCGTCGATCTCTCCGTGCGGAAAATTAGCGTCGATCGCCCGCGGGTAGGGAGCGCGTCGCTAGCGGCATTCGAGTACCCGACGACCGACGCAATAGAGCCGCATACATTACCTGCTCCGCCGGCACGACTACCCCCGGTCACCGCTGCTCCGTGTCCGCGCTGGTCTCCGGCATGCTTCAGTTCCTCCTGCCCGGCAGGAAGTTTAAACAGTAGAGGGCGCTCTACTGTTTAAACTTCCTGCCGGGCAGGAAGAAGTAAAGCATGCCGGGGCCAGAGACGAGAGCGGAGACGGAGCAGCGGTGACCTGGGGACTGGAATTGCGCCGGCGGAGCAGGTAATGTATGCGGGCATGCGGGTGGGGGAAGCGGCGGCAGCACCACCACCGCAACAGATTGTGAACGGTTTCAGGCTGCAATCGGTTCACAATCTGTTTGCAGTAAAGGTAGCCATACGATCCCTCTCTGATCAGATTCGATCAGATAGGGATCTGTCAGTTGGTCGAATCTGATGGCAAATCGACCAGTGTATGGCTACCTTAAGTCAGTCCCCACACAGTATCTCTGCCTGCACGCCTCTTGACTGCCTTCTCCACCACCACCAACAGGGTCCAGCACTCCAGGTGGATCCTGATGTTTAACCCTCCTGGCGGTTTATAAAAAATCCGCCAGGGGGCAGCAAAGTCTTTTTTTAAAAAAAAATTTTTAATTTTTTCATGTAGCGAGACAAAGTCTCGCTACGTGATAGCCGCTGCTCAGCGGCATCCCTCCAGTCCCTCCAAACGCCTCCGGCGATCGGAGATCAGGAGATCCCGTTCAGAGAACGGGATCTCCTGGAGGACTTCCCCCATCGCCATGGCGACGGGCGGCATGACGTCACCGACATCATCGACGTCATTGGGAGACCCGATCTACCCCTCAGCGCTGTCTGGCACTGATTGGCCAGGCAGCGCACGGGGTCTGGGGGGTGGGGCCTAACGGCGCAGCGAGCGCCGCGTAATCGGTGCAGAGCGGTGGCGATCAGAGGGCAGACGCAGCTAGCAAAGTGCTAGCTGCGTGCTGCAAAAAAAAAAGAAATTATCAAAATCGGCCCAGCAGGGCCTGAGAAATCCCCCTGCGCGGCATAGCCCGTGCTCAGCACGGGCTTACTGCCAGGGAGGTTAATTAAAGGACTTACGAGGCGAATTTACAAAAAAAAAGTTATTTACCTTATTCCAATAGCTGACCTCAGACCAGACGATCGGCGCCTCCCTTGTCATTTTCAGACTCTCCCTTATCTAAATCCACGCTTCCTTACACGACCCGACCCTCCCTCGGGTCGCCTTATCTGATGGCGATTAGAATCGCCGCTTTAAAATTCAAATGCCTTTGTAGGTTCGCATAGCCGCTGTTGCGGCTGCACAGGTTTCCAGCCCTGTCTGCGGGCCGTCCTAGCTCCGTGCACGCTTATATACATCGTGTGGGCGTCCCCACATGGCCGCCCACATGACTAAGTTGTGTTCCAGTCAGCTGCGCCCCCTGTAATCACGCTGGCACAGTGCTGTGTCAGCGTGATTACAGGGGGCGCGGCTGACTGGAACACAGTGATATACAGTGAAATAGTCCCTGTAAATTTTAAAATTCTTCTGCCCATTGAAGTCTATGGTGGTTCGCTCGGTTCGTGTGAACTCAACCTTTTGCGGAAGTTCGCGAACCCAAAATCTGATGTTTGGGCCATCTCTATTATTATGCCCCTGCACTTATCTCCTCTATTGCCTATTTAGTGGACATTTATTACTGCATTGTCATTACTATCCTAATTCTCAATTTTCTGTCACAGGTCACACCTGGATCCACATGTGCTGTGTTTGGCTTAGGTGGCATAGGCTTGTCTGTAATAATCGGATGCAGAGTTGCTGGTGCAGCACGAATCATTGGAATTGATGTGAATACTGATAAGTTTTCTAAAGCCAAAGAATTAGGCGCTACTGAGTGTATCAACCCAAAGGACTGTAAAGAGCCCATCCATGAAGTGATAGCAAAGATGACTGGTGGAGGAGTTAACTATTCTTTTGAATGCATTGGAAACACTGATATCATGGTCAGTACCTGAGCAAATTAAAACTTACAAATGGCACAATCCAATTTACTTTTTTTCCCCTAGGAGATAATTTTTCATCTCTTTTTAAATTCATTTTTCAGAATTCTGCAATTGAAAACATACTGTCAAAATTAGTATTTTCTGTACATCCGTATTTCTGTATTTGCTGTACATCTCACAATGGATTCAATTCACTAAGCAGTTTAGACTAGTCTACAGATGAGTTTTAGTGTACTGATGATTTGCTGTAGTGTTTTAGATCTGTTTTTAGACCTGGTCTAACATTCAGTAATTACACACTTCACAAAGTCAAACAAGGAGTAACCACGCCCACATTTTCTGACAGAGATTAGACCAGCTGATTTCTTGTTGGTAAAAGAATTTTGTGAGGTATTTTAGATGTGAGGATGGAACCTTTTGAATTAATTATGCAGGAGTTTAATTGTATCCAGAGGAGAGCTCATCAGAGGAGAAGGATGTCAGTCATAGTGTAACGATCAGTGTTAGCAAACAGGAGTCTGGTTATTACGTGATCTGCAGTATCACCAATAATCCAGACACTATACCTGATTATATGGTGATCTGCAGAATCACCAATAATGCAAGTATAGCAAGTAACAGGAATAGTAGCAATATACCGTGTGGTGCTTGGTGCAACAGTAGTACTAAATAGATTTAGCAACACCTCACCAGAGGAGCTGGTGGGTACTATCAGTACTGAAGTCCTCACCAGAGATCAGGGCTCTCTGGTGGGGAGGCAAGGTCAGACAGGCAAGGTTGGCAACAGACAGGCAATACAGTACAGAATCAGAAGGCAAGAGGATGAAGGTTAACCAGGCAGAGTCGGCAGCAATATCAGATGGGCAAAGGTACAGAAACAGTGAGCGAGAGAGAGGTCAGAGGCGAGCTAGAGTCATGCACAGAATATCAATAAAGAAGGTAATACAATAATAACAATAATTCCTATCTAGTGTGAAATCCCCGGTTTCCTCCCAGATCAAAGCACACCGGAACTATCTAAGGTCTGAGCGCTAACATGAAGTATTCGCAACAGCAGACAAGTTGTGAGTGAAGCCGAGAGGCTTAAGAAGCAGAGGAGACCCAATTGTCACGCCCACTCCTCTGAGCCAATGAGGATTTCAACTTAACCACTTGAGGACCCACCCTTTACCCCCCCCTTAAGGACCAGCGCTGTTTTAGCTGATCTGTGCTGGGTGGGCTCTGCAGCCCCCAGCACAGATCAGGGTGCAGGCAGAGCGACCAGATCGCCTCCCTTTTTTCCCCACTAGGGGGATGATGTGCTGGGGGGGTCTGATCGCTCCTGCCTGCCGGGTGTTGCGGGGGGGGGGGCACCTCAAAGCCCCCCTCCGCGGCGAAATCCCCCCTCCCTCTCCTACCTGGCCCCCCCTGGTGAACCGGGCTGCACAGGACGCTATCCGTCCTGTGCAGCCAGTGACAGGACGTCCCCTGTCACATGGCGGCGATCCCCGGCCGCTGATTGGCCGGGGATCGCCGATCTGCCTTACGGCGCTGCTGCGCAGCAGCGCCGTACAATGTAAACAAAGCGGATTATTTCCGCTTGTGTTTACATTTAGCCTGCGAGCCGCCATCGGCGGCCCGCAGGCTATTCACGGAGCCCCCCGCCGTGAATTGACAGGAAGCAGCCGCTCGCGCGAGCGGCTGCTTCCTGATTAATCAGCCTGCAGCTGGCGACGCAATACTGCGTCGCTGGTCCTGCAGCTGCCACTTTGCCGACGCACGGTATAAGCGTGTGGTCGGCAAGTGGTTAAAGGGACACTTAAGTCAAACAAAAAAAATGAGTTTTACTCACCTAGGGCTTCCAATAGCCCCCTGCAGCTGTTCGGTGCCCTCGCTGTCTCCCTCCGATCCTCCTGGCCCCGCCAGCAGCCACTTCCTGTTTCGGTGACAGGAGCTGACAGGCTGGGGACACGAGTGATTCTTCGCGTTCCCAGACACATTAGCACCCTCTATGCTGCTATATGGTATATGATATGCTATAGCAGCATAGATGGCGCTATTGTGGCCAGGAACGCAAAGAATCACTCACGACCCCAGCCTGTCAGCTCCTGTCACCGAAACAGGAAGTGGCTGCCAGCGGGGCCAGGAGGATCGGAGGGAGATGGCGAGGGCACCAGACAGCTGCAGCGGGCTATTGGAAGCCCCAGGTGAGTAAAACTCATTTTTTTTGTTTGACTTAAGTGTCCCTTTTAGATCAGAGCAGTTTTTAAAGGGAACCTAAACTGAAAGGGGTATGGATGTTTCCTTTTAAACCATAATGTACCAGTTGCCTGTCAGTCCTGCTGATCTCTTTGGCTGCAGTAGTGGCTGAATCACAGACTTGAAACAAGCATGCAGCTAATCCATTCTCACTTCAGTCATAGCACCTGATCTGCATGCTTGTTCAGGGGCTGCGGCTGAAAGTATTAGAGCCACAGGATCCGCAAGAGAGTCAGGCAACTGGTATTATTTTAAAAGGAAAAACCCATATCATTCTCGGTTTAAGTTCCCTTTGAAAATCCAGCCCTGGTTTGTTTGGTCACTTAGAGTCTCCTATTTTTTTGTCTTGTTTTAGTGTAGGGCAATTTTCCTTTGCCAATGTTTCTTATTTGTGCAGATCAATGAACCATTGGCATTCCCTGTTCAGAAATTCAATGATGCTCATACTGGTTCTCAAACCCTAAATCTATATATCTCTGTTGAAGCAAGGATATGGCTGTGTAGATGGACGTTCTATTGGGGAAAGGGGGCACTGTCTACATTTAGGAGCAAGACCCAAAGGCTTCCAATGACTTGGTCATTTGTAACATTAATAAATTGTTTGCTTTCTGTCTTGTCACTTTTCTTATTAAAATGTTTCTTCAAATCGGTAAAGGGCAGCTATGTCTTTCTGTACTCATTCACATGGGACAGAGCAGATATCTTGGGGTCTATTTTATTAAAAGTGGAAGGCAGGGCTGTGCAGAGGATCCTCAAGGGGGTGGTGCTCAAATTGGAAAAAGGGGCCCTAATCATTCAATCAATTGTGTTAAATTGTGTATGTAATAGCCCCTCTCCACAGAAAGCAGTATTAGGCAGTCTTGCACACCCCTCCCCTTTGATGTGGGCCATGAGAGAGTACTGGGTCTCATAAGGGTTCTGACCATGGATGGGTACTTGGTGCTATTTGTGTGCCGGCCATGGAAGGGTACTAGGTTCATACAATGGCTTGGGAACTTGGTGCCATGTGACTACTGTGCCCTGTAGGTGTGGGTGTCGATTATGGGGGTATAGGGTGTCATGTGAGTCCTAGGTGCAAATACTGGATGGCAAGTGGGTACTGGGAGTGAGTACAGGATGCCATGCTGTTGATGGGTGCTGGCTAGAGGGATATTGGTCGTCATGTGGGTATCATGTGGGTACTGAATACAGATGTTGAGTACCATGTATGTTTTCAGTGCAGGCACAAGGTGTCATGTGGGAGTTAGGGAGTTCAAGGGAAGACTCCCTAACACTGCAGGGTGGTCTCTTGAGCGCGTACCAGTAGCTGCAGCTTTGAGCGCTTTGAGTCCGACAGGAGAAAAGGGCTATACATATGTTTGGGTTATTTTTATTAAGTATCATGTGGGTGTTGATTGCAGGTACTCAGTGCCTTGTAAGTTCTGCGAACGTGTACTTGATGTCATGTGAGTGCTTGGTGTGAGTACTGGAAGCCAAGTGGAGGCTTGGTGCAGATGAAACATGTGGGTGATGGGTACAGGTACTGGATGTCATATGGGTGGCAAATACTTGATGCCATGCCTACACTGGGTGCTGGCTATGGGTGGGGCATAGTGTCTCATGTGGGTTCTGAATGCAAGTACTTCAGGTGCAGGTACTGGTTATGTGGGTGCATGTGGTGGGTGCCATGTAGAGGCTGTGTGCAGGTGTGAGTACTGGGTGCGGTGTCAGGGCTGGGTGCATGTACTGTGCCATGTGGGTGCGTGCACTAGGTGCCAGCTATAGGAGGAAGGGGTGCAGATACTGAGTGTAATGTGGCTGTTTTAAAGTGCCATATGGAGGCCCGATTTTAATGTGTGGGTTCAGGGAAGTGGGAGGTCACTGTGGGTGCTGCTGTGAATGGTAGAAGTGCTGCTAGGGGAGGGAGAGGTCACTGTAGTTGCTGGGGGAGGCAGAGGTCAGTGTAGTTGCTAGGGGAGATAGAAGTCACTGTGGATGCTGGGTGTTGGGAGAGGTCAATGTGGGTGCTGGCAATGGTAGAGGTCAATGTAGGTGCTGCTTTTGGGATGGTAGGTCCCTGTGGGTGCTGCTGGAGACAGGAGGGGTAGGTCAGTGTGAAAGCTGGAGGAGGTCACTGTGGCTGCTGGAGGAGGGAGAGGTAAGTGTGGGTGCTGGGGGTAGGCAGGATAAATGCTAGTCATGGGAAGGGAGAGGTCACTGTGGGGGCTAGGTGGAAGGAGAGGCCACTGTAGGTGCCAGGTGGCTGAAGAGGTCCTTGTGGGTGCTGAGGGAGAGGAGGGAGAGGTCACAGTGGGTGTAGCTGTTAGGGAGACACCATCTTACTTGCTCCAACACAGCTGACAGAGTCACAGAAAGGCCACAGGATTCCTGTCCTGAGCCTCTTCACTCCAAAGTGTCCCAGGTGGGGGTGGAGCTTCCCGCAGTTAGGGACAGAGCTTCTTTTGCACAGCCAAAGGGGCCCTTTTATTGAAAATTTAAAACGAGCCCCCCAGCCCACACATGCCTGGGGAGCATGATGGGAGAGGGCACACAAAATGGACAAAGCATGTGCCCCACTTTGACTGGATAGCTGGGGGAGGCTGGTGAAGCTGAGGGGTACACTGAAGAAGCCCCAGGTATAGCCACCTCATTTTTTTTTTTTTTTTTTTTTTTTTTTTACTGAGTTCAGGTATTCTGTAAAAAATATGACACCTAAGAAACCATTAAAATGATTGCTTCATACAAAAAAAGAGCAAAAGGTGTCTGGCACTGTAGCTTTAATGCGTCACAGCAAGTGTACAATCATTGTAACATGAAACACAAGGACGAAGTCCGTGGAAAAGGTGGTACTTATCGTGCTCTGCTGAAGGTGGGGAGGCAGCTGTGGGCGCCAGTGGGTGCACGGCCTTACAGCCGTTTCGCAATGGGATGAGCCTTGCTTCTTCGGAGGCTAATCGTGCACAATGTGCTGGATGGAAGCGGCCATTAAATCGCCTGCTTCCGTGTAGGGTCCCGCCTACCTGTAGGGAATGACGTGGGGCTCGGCCATAGGGTGGTACAGATGTGTCATCGTGAGCGGCGCTAATGCGTCACTACGTTACGAGGACGCAGATGCGTCACTGCGTATAGATGACGCGTATGTATGGAGCTTCAAAGTGTTGCGATGGCAACCTAAACCGCCCCTGGGCCGCAAAACCAGGGGGCGCCTGACGCCGCCGACCAATAGGGGGACGGGGGGCGGGTGCGTAAACACGCATCTCGGCTGCCAGGCAACAGGTAGAAAACAAATCTCTGCTCCATCCACGCAAGGGGTAGGATGTATTATCCATATCTCTGGGCTTATTAGCTGAGCGTGGAGAAACATGTAGCACCCATTCATGCCACATACTTAAAGCATGTATGGGTAGTCCCATGCCAAAGGGTATACAGGAGGGGAGAAACAGGGAAGGGAAAGGGGGGTGAGGAAGGTGTGGGTGAGGAAAGTGGGGAGGAGGGCAGTGAGGCGGGGCACAAGCCCTAGATTCGAAGGCCCCTAAGAGAGAGAGGTGGGAAGAGATTGTGGTACGAAAAAGCCACTCCATTACAGGTAGACACATGAGAAGGTGTGCAAACACCTATTCAACACACAGACCGACTAAAATCGTGTTATCAACTATTGCAAGGATTGAAAAAAGTCAGATTTAAAGATTAAATATATTAAAACGGTCAAATGTGTGGCGAATATGGGAACAGGAAGGAGGAAGAAAGAAATAGGTACCAAAGGACGACAAGAAGAGCCATCATGCAGAGGAAAGATTTTAGGGATCAAGGATCCACGTGATCATTCAAACCAAGAGGGCCCATAGCGTCCGTCCTGAGAATCTACTTAGATTCAAGCTTAAGGAGCAATTTTTTTCCTATTACCGCCTCTGCGTGGGAGAATACAACGAAAAATTACGAAATTGAGAAAATAATGATTGCCAAGTTTCCAAAACCACTACTGTTCATCACTGACCTCCATCCTAGAAGAGCCTTATAAATGGAAACCTCAGCTGTACTTGAGAACTTAAGCCAACTGCATTTCTAGGCAGAATTCAATACAGTGAGAATTTAACAGAAGAAACAGTCCATATATATTTTTCATTTTAATCCTTGCAGGTTTCAGCATTTGTGTCCTCCAATCTTGGCTCTGGCACTACAGTTATTACTGGAATAGCTCCTTCCGGTTCCAAAATCGCATTTGATCCAATGCTGCTTGTAACTGGACGTACCTTGAAGGGGGCTGTATTTGGAGGTAGGCCAAGATTAAATTGTGTGCATAGCAAAAAAAAACAATGCACAGATTTTTTTTTTCCTCAAAGATGAATTTCCCAAAAAATGTTACTTTTGGGCGCTAGAAATTCGACCTTAGCGTGGTAACAACAAGAACTATACATATTGTGGGTGTAAAAAATAACTATATATAACGGCATTATATATCTGTAGACACTAGACAAGGGGCTTGATTCACAAAAGGGTGCTAACTGTTAGCACGGCCGTTTTCGCGCGAATTTTCGCATTGCGCGCGATCGCGAATTTTCGTGCGAAACGCTAACGTTTTCGCGCGCAAACGCGAATTTTACCGCGAAATCGATATCGTTTGCGCGCAAAAACGTTATCGTTTAGCGTGAAAATTCACGATCGCGCGCAATGCGAAAATTCGTGCGAAAACGGCCGTGCTAACAGTTAGCACTCTTTTGTGAATCAAGCCCATGGTCTTGCATTCAAACTTGCTGCAAATTGTGTAAGCTTGGAATAGAGATCCTCAAAGACAGTTGGCTTCTTCATCACAATGCAATTCCGATTTGCTATACCAATTTGTGACTTTTTTTTACTAGATCATAAGAACACAAGCAGTAAAAGCCCAGCATGCAGGACTTTAAGTGACACTGAAGCAAAAAAAACTTATGATATAATGAATTGTATGTGTATTAGGAATAATTTATAGAACATTAGTAGCAAAGAAAAAAGTCTCATATTTTTATTTTCAGTTCTATAGCTTTTTTTTTATATAATCATTTCACCATTCTCTAATAATTGCAGTTTACAAACTATACTCTGTATTTTAAATGATGATCAGAGCAGAGCTAAACTTTGAACTTCCCAGCAGAAAAACCTTAACCATCGCCAACCCCCCACACACACCCACGCACACACACACACAGATTTTAGGCCCCATTCACACTTACAAAATGCAAAACGCCGGCGATTTTTGCCCGTGATCTGCAGGCGATTACACGCGGAGAAATCACTGAACGCTGCGGCGATTTTGCTTCTATAGCACTAAAACGTGATCTCCAGGAAATCGCTTGAAAATGGTGCAGGCGACGCATTTGCGTTTCTGGGCGATGTGCGGTGATTAGCACAAATCGCCCAAGTAAGAACGGGCCCATAGGATTTCATTACGCTGGCACTTTTAAAAGCGCTAGCGTTTGAGCGTTTTGCTGAAATCGCAGCAGAACGCTCTAGTGTGAATGGGGCCCTATTAACCCCTTGTCACTTCTCAGCACTATCCTTTTGTGAGGGATATTTGTTGAGCCAGGTATAAGTTTTGGCTTGTGTTTGCTTTTCAGAAGGGCTGCTGCTGCACTCAGTAGTTAGTCCAACTGACCCAGTTGTATAGAAAAAGGACTGATTTAATAACCCTTGCAATGAAGAAAAAAATACATTATCATATCACATGCCAGTCCAAGTACACTTTAAAATTACAGCTTTGCTAAGCTATTACAAAAGATTAGTGATGATCGTAATCTGCCAATTATGATTATGCAAAATGTTGCATACATTTTCAGAATGACAGCTATTTGCAATTGATATTTGGTAAGTTGATTGATTTTGTGCAATCATTTGTAATTTCACAAAATTTTGCATATTTTTTTTAACAAATTTAGCAGCTAATAACAGAGCCCCTATACAGCCTAACATCAACAAAATTGCTAGGTATTTTTTAGGGGGAATCATTTGAACAAGTAAAAAATATATATTTTCAAAAAGACCTAAGAAAATTGATTTTACAAATGCAAAGGAAAATGGTTAAATTGATTTTCTCAAAAATTTTAAAACTTTTCTTTTTGACTTGTTCCCACTATTACCCTTAGAGAGACTCTGAAGTCTCAAAAAAAGCATCTTTTTATTTAATAAAAGTGTTTTACATATTAGCCCTAACTAAACCGCCGCATCCCTGCCGCTCTAATCTAACTAAATCCCCCAAAACTCCCCGGGGGGCAATCCGGGTAGCGCTTCAGTGAGAGGCAGAGCTATGAGCTGCAGCTCTGCCTCTCAGCGCGTCTGTCAGCCCAGATCGCGCCTCTCCTCCACCCCTCGCGGTCTTCCTTCACTGAGAGGCGGAGATCTGCCGCTGACAGACGTGTGTGAGGCAGGGCTGCAGCTCATAGCTCTGCCTCACACGGAAGCGCTTAGAGCAGCAAAAACCACGACCAAGAAAGTTGTGGATTTTGCAGGGGAGAGGGAGGGCGCGTTAAGGGGGATTTAGATAGTTTACAGCGGCGGGAATGCAGCGGTTTAGTTAGGGCTATTATGTTAAACACTTTTATTAAATAAAAATATGGGGTTTTTTTTGAGACTTCAGAGTCTCTTTAACATTTTTGGTACTTTGGTGCTGATAGCATGTATGGAGGCTTTGCTATTAACCACTAAAGCGGGCACACATTCTGTGAACATATTGCAAAATTGTGAAAATATAGTTTCTGATTATAGTTAGAAATACATTAATTACATTTTGCCCCCAAAATTTCACTACGTTTTCATCACTACAGAAGATATGTTGAAGCCAGGGGCGTAGCAATAGGGGGTGCAGCGGTAGCGACCGCATCGGGGCCCTTGGGCCAGAGGGGCCCCGAAGGGCCCTCCCTCAACTACAGTATTAGTTCTCTATTGGTCCTGTGCTCATAATAATCACTTCTATATATACATTGAGTAGTGGTAAACATTAACAAGCTCTTCCCCATCCCCTTCTTGCACCTCTGACACTGTAGTTGCCATTGGCAGGTTTTGGTGCGCCGTATCAATTGTTATGTATAGAGTGCCTGGGGGGCCCCATTGTAAAACTCGCATCGGGGCCCACAGCTCCTAAGCTACGCCACTGGTTGAAGCCAAGTAGGCAGGCTATGTTCTATTGCTATATGATAAAAGGGCAAGATAAGTTTCTGCTATTTCCCTCTTTTTAGTTATCGTAAGTAATTTGCACAGGTGATATTGTTATATTTGATTAAGTGATCTACCCAGGTAATAATGTTATATTTGACTTTAGGTTTTAAAAGCAAGGATTGTGTTCCTCAGCTGGTTTCAGATTTGATGTCAGAAAAATTCAAAGTGGATGCATTATTGACTCACAGATTGTCTATTGAGCAAATAAATGAAGGATTTGATCTTCTGCACAAAGGTGAAAGGTATGTCTCCTATTAAAAACAGCAGTCAACAGCAGTAGAGGGTCTGGCTGAATGTAGGATGCCCAACAGATGGAACAAGCAAATTTGCGTTATCAATCCCCTCAAGGACATAACTATGAATGGGGCTGGGTCACCCCACAACTTGAATGGGTGCCACTCCAAGCCTAAACCAGGCCCCCCATGCCCCCTACCCCAACCCTCTAGACTTGAAGGGAATGATATCTGTTACCTGCATGAAGCTATGGGTCACATCTTCTCTCCTCTCTTCACAGCATGACTGGTGTGCAGCTGCATACTTCCGTACACCTACTGAGTTTTTTGTCATGTGAACACCAGAAAGCTACACAGCACTATGTGGCGGCACATCGGCAGTGGGGGTGGTCATAGGGTCAACCGTTACATGCCTCAGTCTTTCTGTGAAAACCTCCATATGTCCAGTCTTCATACCAGAATGGCAGCAGGATCACAGTAGTGGCTAAAGCAACAGTAGGGGGGAACAAGTATCCCTTAGTGTGTAGTCAACAGCCACTAAGCATGGATGTCACCAGGAGATCAAAAACTTGTGTGTGGCTGTCATGGAAGAGGCATTGAAAGGGTGGGTGGAGGCATAGCAAGGAGTAAGTCCCAGTGCACACCAAAAACCTCTAGCAAATCCACAAAATGCTAGAGGTTTTTGAAGCAGATTTTCAGAGCGATTCTAGGCATGTTTAGAGAGATTTTCTAAACATGCCTAGCGTTTTTTGGAGCGTTTTTGTGTAGCAGATTTGATATATTGTTACAGTAAAACTGTTACTGAACAGCTACTGTAACAAAAACGCCTGGAAAACCGCTCTGATCTAGCGTTTTTCAGAGCAGTTTTCCCCTTTCCTATACTTAACGTTGAGGCAGAAATGCCTCAGAAATCTAAAAAATGCTGTAGGACAGGAGTTTGCATTTGGGGGAAAAACGGACCGCTCTGGTGTGCACCATCCCATTCAATTTCATTACCCAAGTGGTTTTCCCCCTGCAAGCATTTTAAAAAACGCTTCAGAACCGCTCTAGTGTGCAACAGCCCTGAGAAAGGGTACGGCTGGCCTTCTGAACCAGGAAACCCCAAACATGCAGACAGTTAGTGTGCCGTACTAGCAAGGCTTTTTGCAACCAAAATAGATGACTGGGAGCTACCGTATATTCTGGCGTATAAGACGACTGGGCTTATAAGACGACCCCCCAACTGTTCCAGTTAAAATATAGTTTGGGATATACTCGCCGTATAAGACTACCCCTCTTTCAACGCACACCACATTAAAATTAAAAAAAAAAAATCATATACTGGTGCTATATATGGACATAGTCTGGGGCTGTACTGTATGTGTTACCCAGCATATAAAAGTATAAAGTCAATTGACTGGTTGGATTGGTCAACTCTCCCTCTCCATAAGTGCATTGGTCAGCTCTCCTTGTCTACTGGTTTATCAGAGCGGTATGGAAGAATAGATCGCGCTATGCCCATAAAACACACCTCTTTCACCGGCCCACCCTTGTATCCTATTTACCTCCTTCTTTGCCTCTTAGATCTCGCATATATGCGCCTGCGCCTCTTCACTACAGTCCTTAGCAGTGAGATCTGAGAGACGGTCACATGATAGGACGTATCACCCTGTATCAATGACACCCGGCGTATAAGACGACCCCCCCCCCCCCCCCCAACTTTTCAGAAGATTTTCAAGTGTTAAAAAGTAGTCTTATACACAGGAATATACAGTATTAGGGCAACAATGACTATCATATATAAGTCTGAGAAAGAAAATACTAATGTGTGGAAGAAAGCCTACATATAAATAGCACATTATGACAGAAAAGTAATTTTCTCATCAAAAAAGACAGGACAGATATGAACTTTAGAATGCGTAGAAAATGATGATGATACACAAAAATTTCTAAAAAGTCTCAGCATTGCTACAGTTAAACGACCACTATTACAAAAAAAATAGGCAGTTAAAATCTGACAGAACTGACAGGTTTTGGGCCAATCCATCTCTTCATGGGGGATTCTCAGGGTTTTCTTTGTTTTCAACAGCATTTCCTGAACAGCAGTTGCAAAGTCTAACTAACAAAATCGTGTGCAAGTGATTAGGGAGGCATCTTACTATTTCGGCAGTTTAAGTGCTGTTCAGGAAATGCTGTTGAAAACAAAGAAAACCCTGAGAATCCCCCATGAAGAGATGGCCTAGCCCAAAACCTGTCTGTTCTGTCAGATTTTAACTGCCTACTTTGTTCACAATAGTGGTCCATTAAGAGTGGCATACAAAAATCAGCGGCTACAAATTCAAGCGAGACATTCACTTTTGTAATGCATGTTATATACTCTTTTCTTCAGCAGATATGTATGTATTGATGCTTTTATCAACATAGGACCATAATATTGAATACAAATTAATAACATGCCAGGCAAATGGCAAACTTGCAATTCCCACTGTAAGTTCATGTTTGCATGTTCAAAAAAGCATGTTTGCAAATGAATTCTTAATAAAACACATATTCATGTATGCTTTTGCTAGAGTGAACAGTGATGAGAGAATATGCCAATATACTGTTTGCATTAATTTTCATGAAAATAATGTAAAAATGTTTTCTTCATGTGAAAATGCCATCAAAAATCATTTTGTAATAAGTTTGTGATTTTTTTTTTCACATTTTTAATGAATTTTCACGCTAATATAGAATATTTTTTTCATGCTCTTCACAAATTTCTGCGGTAAAAATATTTTCACCTTTTTCACAAATTTTCAGAATGGAAAGAAAAAATCATTTTCTTTCACCATATAGCGAAAATGCAATGTATTTTCACAAATGTTTTCTTGAAATTGAAAATAGCATTTTCAATTCAAAAATTACTAGCAACAATTTGCAAGCAATACTGAGAGTGAACTCTGCTCCTATTGGCTAATGGCCATTACACCCAGGACCACCTTAGTTGAAAGGCCAAAGTCGTGTATTGATCAGGTATGCTGGGTCGATAAAGGTTTAGCAAATTTGATCAAAACTATCAAATCGTTAAAAAAATGTATACATTTATCACCAGTTTAACTTTACACATTATTATTGTATTGATGTTTGGCAATTTACACTTTGTTCTGCTCTCTTACAGCGTACGCTCGGTCATCCACTTCTGATTTGATTTGTTTTGCAAACTGAACCTCTTCTTATGAAGCCCAAGAGAATTTCAAGATCTTCTTTTATGATGATTAAAATATCATTCTGCTAAATTGTGGATCATATTTTTTGAAAATGCTAGTTCTTTGATTATCTTGTTGATGCACTCTTACCTTTATTTTCTCAAGTAAACGGCATACTATTGAGAAATGGAGAAATGCAGTGAGGAGCAAAGACTTTTCCCTGTGACCACTTTAAGTATCAGAAGTATCAGATGCACAGGAACTAGAACACTGGTTGTACTTATAGCCAGTGCTGTCTGTTTTCAGGTCTATATAAGTAAAGTACAGTATCCCTGGATATTGACCTGTAATGAATGCAGAGAATATCAACTTGGTTACCAAATAAAGGCATCAAGAATATGGCAATCTCTTTGATATAGATAAAGGAAAATGGTTAAAATTCAATGAAGTAAGACAGAGATTTGGTATACTAGAAGGGGATTTCTTGACCTATTCACAAATAACATCATGGGTGTCCACTAGAACTTCGGATATCAAGGCCATCATGACAAATACAGATTTTGATCACCTGATAAAATCTAGCAGAAGTGTATCTAACATTTATGGCCAAATTCAAGAACTAACCTATCCAAAAGATATACATAAAGCCATGGAAATATGGGAAAAAAATCTTCCCTAGCAAAGAAATTGGGGAAAAAGTCCTTCAGGGCAATAGGACAATACGTCTATACATTAAAAATGAATTATGGAGGACATCATATTTGATGTTGGTACATAGAGCAAAATATGCCTTTGACATAAAGTAAAAAAACCTGCCACGACATTATAGTCCCTTTTGTCCGAAATGCAAATTGGAATATTTGGGCTTAGATCATTGCCTATGGGATTGCCCACATGTCAAGGGGTAGTGGACGAAGACTGAGGTATGCCAACAGGCTACATAAGAAGGAAGTAGAGCTAGACAGGGAATTGTGTATTTTTAATTATTTCCCAAGAGAAATTTGAGATCCTAAAAAGAAACCCTCAGATATGGTGCAAACCATCATGGTAATGGCAAGATGATTTTTATTCATGAGGTGGTGGGAAAATCGACCACCAAGTATGAGTCTTTTGAAACAAGAACTTGCCCAAATCTTTGTAATGGAAAGTATGAGTATAATGCAAGATAGAAATAGCGGCAATAAGCTGAAGACATTGTTGGAAAGGTGGAGAGGCTTTATTCGTAACTTCTTTACAGAGGCCATAGCTCAACATCTGATCAATGGATGGAGATAATCTTGTTTTTTTTTTGTTTGTTTGTTTTTTGTTTTTTTCTTTTTTTTTTTCTTTTTCCATATGTATGTGTCTTGATCTTTTCTTTGAGAAGCGAAAAATATGTGAAAATTGCGCAAAAAGTGGGATCAACGCATCACCAGGCCGCCTCCGAGTGGCCTCCGATCAGAGATGCGCTGAGTCCCCCCAGAGACTGCAAACGCACCTTGAACCCAAACAGAGGCTCTGCATATACACCAAAAGCAAAGCTGTTAAGTGGGAGCGGCTCACCAAAATTGAATTAAATTAGTACATAGCAAGGAAATGAACAGCGCTACAGATGAGTGCCTACCTGCAAAAGAGTGCAAGCCCGACTTATGGGATAAAATACACACTGAGCATACACATGACCTGTCTACCACTGGAGGATGTTGGTTTCCTGTAACAGCTTGCATGCAACTTGTTAAGTACTTGTCCCTCCCACTGCGAGGAAGTCAATCCTCCATGGCAGGGGACCTAACACTAACTAAATCCTACCTATGCATATGCATAGCCTGGGCGCGCTACCAAGTAAAATTGAAAATTGCGCAAAAAGTGGGATCAGCGCATCACCAGGCCGCCTCCGATCAGAGATGCGCTGAGCCCCCCCCCAGAGACTGCAAACGCACCTTGAACCCAAACAGAGGCTGTGCATATAAACCAAAAGCAAAGCTGTTAACTGGGAGCGGCTGACCAAAATTGAATTAAATTATTACATAGCAAGGAAATGAACAGCGCTACTTAAAAACAGATGAGTGCCTACCTGCAAAAGAGTGCAAGCCCCGCTTATGGGATAAAATACACACTGAGCATACACATGACCTGTCTACCACTGGAGGATGTTGGTTTCCTATAACAGCTTGCATGCAACTTGTTAAGTACTATATTGAAGTGCATGAAGAGGAGGGGAGGGGTTGAAATAAGAAAATTATCTTAGCCTGGAAATAACCTCTCTAGCGGTGTGATTACCACAGAGAGATCTGCAGCAGCTCCTGCATATAACTCACTCAGGCATGCGATTATTGCTCTGAGCTGTGTATTTCTCTTCCGAGCCTGACTCGGGATTACCGCTAAGGATTATAAGATCAATAATAGAATATGTACAGGCTGGCTCATGAGCAACGTATTTTGGAGACAATTGTATAAAATATAAGGGAAATGTACTACATTGAAATATTTGGTTATTATTATTATATTATTTATAACTTGGTTACCAAAGAGTGACCTGCGTGCAATGGCTGCTGCATTCCTCTCCATCCTCCCCACCTACCTTTCCTTCACCAGACCACCTGCTCCTGATGAGAAGAAAGGGGTGGGGGCAGCAATGAGTGACATCTCCAAGTGGGCAGTGAGGGGTGGAGGCAGCCACTAAAAGATGACATAGGAATTACAAAGAGATGAGGAAATATTTCTATCTTGTGTATGGAATCTAACTGCACATAAAAAATAAAAAGCTGAAGGTGTAGAGTGTTTCTGGTAGAAGCTGGGCAATGTTGAATTCAGTATAGCTTTTAATGGCAACGGAGAGTATATTTAAAGGACAACTGACATGAGAGGGATATAGAGGCTGCCATGTTTATTTCCTCTTAAACAATACTGGTTGCCTGCCTGGCAGTCCTGCTGATCATTGGCTGCAGTAGCATCTGAATCACACACAACTGTAACAAGCACAAAACAAATCTTGTCAGATTTTTGTCAGAAATACTTGGTTTGCATTCCAGTTCAGGGTCTATGGCCAAAAGTATTAAAAGCAGTGGTTGAGCAGGGCAGCTAGGCAATGAGCATTGTTTAAAACAAAATAAATATGGCAACTTCCATATACCTCTCACTTCTATTGTCTTTTCAGCAACAGCACTTTGAGACAGTCAAAGTGCAAAGTAGTAAGGAAGGTCCGCAACGATGTCTCTTTCCAATGCTCAATCTTTATTCAGGACATGTCCTCATGACAGTAAAAAGCACAGCTGACATGTTTCGGGCCAAACATGCCCTTAATCATAGCTAAAAGACACAGCTGATCTCCTTTGCTTTAATAGGTAGTGACAGACCAGGGCAGAGCACAGACCACTCCTCGGAGGGAGGGGTCAAAGGCAAATGTCATGCTCCACACATATGGAAGTCACACCATATATAGACATATGTTTAATACTCTAAAAGCCATACAAATAAAGCATAAAAACAAAAATAAAGCAAAAACAGAAAAGGAACAACAAAAAATTATGGAGTCACACAAGTGGTATGGGGGCACAAACAAAACAAAAAGCCAGATACACGCTATAGTGCCTCAAACAAAAGTTCACAATTGAAAAAATATATATATGTTAAGCTGTCACTAGAGCCAGGTCCCACCTTGCATTTAGTCCCATTGGGGCTCTGGTTCCAAGGCGGAAGATCCATAGGGCCTCTCTTTTTCGTATTAAAGACAGTAGATCCCCTCCTCTCTTGGGTAGAAAGACCCTCTCTATGCCCTGGAATATAAAGCCAGACATGTTACCCCCATGTACCTCCCGGAAATGTTTCGCTACATTAGAAATATTTCTAGTGGACCAAGAGGCCCCCAAATAGTGTTCCGCTATCCTAGCCTTTAAGGGTCTAGTAGTACAGCCCACATATTGTGTGGAGCATAGAGTACAAGTTACCAAATATATAAAATTTTTGGTGCTGCAATTGATAAATTGTTTAATGGGGGCCCCATAACCATTTGTGAGTGACTTAACTGTCTGGGTGTTATTGTGAACCACACAGTAGTGACACGTAGGAAGTGCACATTTATATGACCCCTTGGTCGAGAGCCAAGTGGTGGTAGTCGTGTCGGAACCAAAAAGGCTAGGAGACAAAACGCTACCAAGGGTGGGTGCACGTCTGCTGGCAAAGCTGATACCTTTCTGTAGATAGGGCCGTATATCGCCATCACCTTCCAAGATAGGTATATATTTCTCAATAATGCGCTTAACATTGCAGAAATCTGTGCTATAATTGGCAACAAATACAGGTCTCTCAGGAGGCTTGGTTCCATAAGCACTACCCCGCACCAGCTGGCTCCTAGAGATCGACAGGGCTCGCCGTCTGCCCCTATCGATCATCCACTTGGGGTAACCTCTGTCATGTAGGCGGTCTTCCACTATGTGGAGCTCTCGCGACAGGGTCCCCACATCCGAGCAATTCCGGCGGGCCCGAATAAATTCTCCCACCGGAATCGCTCGGATGGTGAGGCCTGGATGGCAACTTTTGGCCTGCAGGGTAGAATTTCCTGCACATGTCTTTCTAAAGGTCTTAGTATGAATTTTATTAGAACCAGTGTCGCCCACAAGTGTTAGATCCAGGTAATCAATAGACTGTTGTTGCCAGGTGTATGTGAAACTCAAGTTACACTGGTTATCATTTAAGGACGTCATAAAGGTGTCAACTGGGGACCGATCTCCTTTCCAAATGACCAAAATATCATCTATGAACCTCCCTTACCACGCAACTCTGTCCCGAAGGCGTCCCCCACCCCCAAAGATGTGGAACTCCTCCCACCATCCCATGTAAAGATTGGCCAGGGATGGGGAGAACTTGGCCCCCATGGAGGCCCACACCTCTGGAGGTAGAAGATGCCATCAAACATAAAGAAATTGCGGGTCAGGTGGAAATCTGCAGCAGCACAAATAAACACACGAAGGTCAGAGGAATATTCTGAGTACTTTTCTAGATGATACTGTATGGCCGTCAGAGCCAGATGGTGCGGAATACAGGAGTACAGGGCCTTAACATCTATAGTGAGCCAGCTACTACCATCATCCCACCCGACTCCCTCCAAGCTTGCCAACAAATGTTTGGAATCTTTTAAATAACCTGGAAGTCTTCTGACCGGGGGCTGCAGCATAGAGTCCACCCAATCACTCAGACGCTCCCCCAAGGATCCCATGCCAGCAACAATGGGTCTACCCTCGGGAGGAGCGCCTATTTTATGTATCTTGGGGAGATGATGAAAAATGGGAGTAGTAGGGTGTGTGACACCCAAATATTCCACTAATTTATGATCTAAAACCCCCAAACTCTATCTAAGGAGGCTAAATAGTTGTCTTTGAAATTCCTGTGTAGGGTTTCCTCTTAAACGGGTGTATGTGGTGGGATCCTCCACCTGTCTCAGGGCTTCAGCCCTATAGTCGGACCTATTGAGGATAAATACGCCCCCCCCCTTTATCTGCATTACGTATAACGACTCTTTGGTTGTTTTGCAGATTCTTAATAGCCTGATGCTCAGCTCTAGTAAGGTTAGATATAGATGGTGTGGCAGCCAGTTTAATTAACTCTGATTCCACCATATCCTGAAAGATTTCCACAGGAGGTGTTCTGGCCGTTAATGGATAAAAGTCAGGATTTCTGATCCTGACGGGTTGTACAACAGACACTGAAATCAGGCCTGCACTTTCGGACACCAAAGAATCTAGGGTCCATTTAGCACATGTATCCTAGAAATTTCCAATATCGGATATCTCAACCCCAGAACGGCCACCTTCCTGTGTACTCTCCCTATCAGTTTTAAAATGTTTCCTAAGGAGAATGTTCCTAATAAACCTGTTCACATCTAGTAGAGTATTAAAGACATCGAAGTGATGTGTGGGTGAAAAGGACAAGCCCTTGGATAGCACTGACAGTTCTGCTTCCGTTAAGGTGTAATCAGAAAGATTAACAACATTGGTCGGCACACTAAGAGTCACCCCTAAATTTACCTTTAGTATGTTTTATTCCCGCCCTTCTGGTTCTCCTCCTCTCCTGTCCTTGTTGTAACCTCTCTTGTGTCGCTTGAAGGAGGGGGGCCTGTTCTGTGAGTTTTTTGGCAAAGAGGTTTGAACCTTGTTGATGGATCGTGCTGCTATGGACTCATCCATGGCACTAGCATTCAGAGTACTACCCCTATGCATGGAAGGACTACCTGAGGGTTCTCTATGTGAGTTTTGATCATTTAAAAAATTAACCCTCCTTCTATTCCTAGACCTGGACCTGCGTGTAGTGGTGGCTGGGGATTTAGGGGGAGCCTCCCATTTACCCCACTGATATACCAGATCTTGTTCATAATCATTTGTGTCTCTAATGTATTTTGACCTCTTCGTTTCAGTAATGATAGCTTCCAGCTTAGAAATGTTCTCCTGTAACCTTTCATGTAGCTCATCATATACAGTGGCGTGAAAAACTATTTGCCCCCTTCCTGATTTCTTATTCTTTTGCATATTTGTCACACTTAAATGTTTCTGCTCATCAAAAACCGTTAACTATTAGTCAAAGATAACATAATTGAACACAAAATGGAGTTTTAAATGATGGTTTTTATTATTTAGTGAGAAAAATAACTAAAAACCTACATGGCCCTGTGTGAAAAAGAAATTGCCCCCTGAACCTAATAACTGGTTGGGCCACCCTTAGCAGCAATAACTGCAATCAAGCGTTTGCGATAACTTGCAACGAGTCTTTTACAGCGCTCTGGAGGAATTTTGGCCCACTCATCTTTGCAGAATGGTTGTAATTCAGCTTTATTTGAGGGTTTTCTAGCATGAACCGCCTTTTTAAGGTCATGCCACAACATCTCAATAGGATTCAGGTCAGGACTTTGACTAGGCCACTCCAAAGTCTTCATTTTGTTTTTCTTCAGCCATTCAGAGGTGGATTTGCTGGTGTGTTTTGGGTCATTGTCCTGCTGCAGCACCCAAGATCGCTTCTGCTTCAGTTGACAAACAGATGACCGGACATTCTCCTTCAGGATTTTTTGGTAGACAGTAGAATTCATGGTTCTATCTATCACAGCAAACCTTCCAGGTCCTCAAGCAGCAAAACAACCCCAGACCATCACACTACCACCACCATATTTTACTGTTGGTATGATGTTCTTTTGCTGAAATGCTGGGTTACTTCTACGCCAGATGTAACGGGACACACACCTTCCAAAAAGTTCAACTTTTGTCTCGTCGGTCCACAAGGTATTTTCCCAAAAGTCTAGCCAATCATTGAGATGTTTTTTTTAGCAAAATTGAGATGAGCCTTAATGTTCTTTTTGCTGAAAAGTGGTTTGCGCCTTGGATATCTGCCATGCAGACCGTTTTTGCCCAGTCTCTTTCTTATGGTGGAGTCATGAACAATGACCTTAATTGAGGCAAAAATCAAATAACCCTTCGCACTCTCACATGCAAATGTTCAAACAAATGCATTCACAGATTTACTCATCCAGGCACAACTGTTATCCCTACAGCTAAATTAAAAGCCAGGGTTTTAGTTCACAGAAGAATGCATTCTTATGCTTAGTCACCTATACTGCGTAGAAGTACCCAGGTAAACATAGGTGTCCTAACTCTAGCCCTGTAACATGCATAGTGCAGACATGCAAACACATTCATTGCATCAAACCTATCAATGGATTAGGAGCACACATCCTAACTTCCTCTCCTGGGAAAGACAGTGCATCTTACCAATCGCCAGGGCCGTTTCTACCCCCGTGCGGGGCGTGCCGCCGCCCGGGGCGCTGTTAGGAGGGGGGCGCTATAATGGAGGGGGGAGCCGGAGCCGCGGGAGGGCAGCCCGACCTCTCCCTCCCTCTCCCGGGCGCCCTCCGTGCTCCCCCCTCAGATGCAGAGCGAGCAGCCGGGAAGCGCTGTTTGCAACTCACCTGCCTGGCTCCAAGCGCTGCTCTCTCGCCGCTGGTCTGTCTCTTCTCTCTGCATACATGCTGATACACGCGGCTTCCTGTTTAGCCGAGAGAGAAGAGAGAAGAGACAGACCAGCGGCGAGAGAGCAGCGCTTGGAGCCAGGCAGGTGAGTTGCAAACAGCGCTTCCCGGCTGCTCGCTCTGCATCTGAGGGGGGAGCACGGAGGGCGCCCGGGAGAGGGAGGGAGAGGTCGGGCTGCCCTCCCCGCGGCTCCGGCTCCGGAGGCAGCTACCTATCTAACCTATACTGGGGGGCACCTACCTAATCTAACCTACGCTGGGGGGCACCTACCTAATCTAACCTACACTGGGGGGCACCTACCTAATCTAACCTATACTGGGGGGCACCTACCTAATCTAACCTACACTGGGGGGCACCTACCTAATCTAACCTACACTGGGGGGCAGCTACCTATCTAACCTTCACTGGGGGGCAGCTACCTATCTAACCTACACTGGGGGAAGATACCTATCTAACCTTCACTGGGGGGCAGCTACCTATCTAACCTACACTGGGGGGCAGCTACCTATCTAACCTATACTGGGGGGCACCTACCTAATCTAACCTACGCTGGGGGGCACCTACCTAATCTAACATACACTGGGGGGCACCTACCTAATCTAACCTATACTGGGGGGCACCTACCTAATCTAACCTACACTGGGGGGCACCTACCTAATCTAACCTACACTGGGGGGCAGCTACCTATCTAACCTTCACTGGGGGGCAGCTACCTATCTAACCTACACTGGGGGAAGATACCTATCTAACCTTCACTGGGGGGGCAGCTACCTATCTAACCTACACTGGGGGGCAGCTACCTATCTAACCTACACTGGGGGGCAGCTACCTATCTAATCTATACTGGGGGGGCACCTACCTAATCTAACCTACGCTGGGGGGGCACCTACCTAATCTGACCTACGCTGGGGGGCACCTACCTATCTAACCTACACTGGGGGGCAGCTACCTATCTAACCTATACTGGGGGCACTTATTTAACCTGTATTGGGGGCACCTACCTAGCTAGCCTATACAGGTGGCCACTATACTGGCTACCTATATTGCAGGCACCTACCTAAATAACTTGTACTGGGGCACCTACCTATCTAACTTATACCGGGGGCGCCTGCCTATCTAACCTATACTGGGGGCAACTATACTGACTACCTATACTGGAGGCACCTACCTGGCTAACCTATAGCGGGTGCAACTATACTGGCTCACCTATGCCTGGCTACCTATACTGGGGTACCTATTCTTGGCTACCTATACTGGGGGGACCTATACTAAGTGCAACTAGACCTGGCTAACCTATACTGCGGGCACCCATACCTTGCTCGCGGGGGGGGGGGGGGCGCAATTTTTACACCCTCGCCCTGGGTGCATTTTAGCCTAGAAACTGCACTGCCAATCGCACAAGGGAGCTAACGTTATGTGTCCATGTGCACCATGCGCATACACCAGCATAAGCTGTCTGCATGCTGACAAACATACAGGGGAAGGGGGGAGTGCACCGAATTGGACCCTAGCCACAGGGGTCAATGATAAGAATAAACATACATATATCCAGGCACATCGCCTCTAGTTAGGACATTAAATAAATTGTTAGGGAAAGGGAGGTGCTGAAGGGGGTGTGGCTAGAAACAGCAAAAATCAATTAACCCTTCGCACTCTCACATGCAAATGTTCAAACAAATGCATTCACAGATTTACTCATCCAGGCACAACTGTTATCCCTACAGCTAAATTAAAAGCCAGGGTTTTAGTTCACAGAAGAATGCATTCTTATGCTTAGTCACCTATACTGCATAGAGGTACCCAGGTAAACATAGGTGTCCTAACTCTAGCCCTGTAACATGCATAGTGCAGACATGCAAATGTCTAATTGAGGCAAGTGAGGCCTGCATTTCTTTAGATGTTGTCCTGGGGTCTTTTGTGGCCTCCCGGATGAGTTTTCTCTGCGCTCTTGGGGTAATTTTGGTCGGCCGGCCACTCCTGGGAAGGTTCATCAATGTTCCATGTTTTTGCCATTTGTGGATAATGGCTCTCACTGTCCCAAAGCTTTAGAAATGGCTTTATAACCTTTACCAGACTGATAGATCTCAATTACAGTACTTTGTTCTCATTTGTTCCTGAATTTCTTTGGATCTTGGCATGATGTCTAGCTTTTGAGGTGCTTTTGGTCTACTTCTCTGTGTCAGATAGCTCATATTTAAGTGATTTCTTGATTGAAACAGGTGTGGCAGTAATCATACCTGTGGGTGACTACAGAAATTGAACTCAGGTGTGATAAACGACAGTTAAGTTATTTTTTTAACAAGGGGGGCAATCACTTTTTCACACAGGGCCATGTAGATTTGGAGGTTTTTTTTTCTCACTAAATAATAAAAACCATCATTTAAAACTGCATTTTGTGTTCAATTATGTTATCTTTGACTAATAGCTAACGGTTTTTGATGAGCAGAAAGATTTAAGTGTGACAAACATGCAAAAGAATAAGAAATTAGGAAGGGGGCAAATAGTTTTTCACACCACTGTAGCTGTAATGTGTTAAATTTCGACAAATTTTGTGTTAGTTCAGATATTTTCACTCTAATGTCCACAAGTTTATTTTCCTCATATTTAATGATAAGCTTCATTAATTTCAGTGAACAGTCCGTGAGTAAAGTGTTCCACTCAACCAAGAATTCCTCACAATACATTGTGGTGGGGATCTTTTTTATGCGGAGTCCTCGTGGGACAATTCCCTCCGCCACATACTGCTTAAGTGAGGACAGGTCCCACCACACCTTGGTCTCCTTACTCATTAGATCTTCCAATTGTAAAAAAGAGGTTCTAAGGCCCACTTCCGGTTGTGCAACACATACATCAGATTTCCTTGAGAATACTGCTGTGAATTTGTCATAGCGATCCGGATTGGAGTCTAAGTCTGTCATAGGAATAATGTGTCTTTCATGCTGTGGGGGATATTTATTTAAAAGTTCCTGAATGGCATTGTCCAAGGGGTTATCATTTAGTGAATCCACAGCATTAATATCAATACAAGTAGGTCTAATGTCAGAAACAGGCACCCCCTCAAAATTCCGATAATCTGAGGTACAAACAGCCTCTGGTACTGTAGATGCAACACTGGCACTAGGACCTGCATGAATGACAGCCTTTTGAGCCTGAGGGGGCAAGTCTATGGAGGTAATAGGAAAGTGTAGGGAAAGTCTTTTTACCTTTTTGGATGCTTCTATTCCTCGATTCAAGTCCTCCATTAAGCCCTTCACTAAGCTCCGGCAGTGTGGACGCCAAGTGTCCGGCATGCGGTCCACTTCTGCTGATGTCTCTATGGGGAGGGAGGTTTGCAAGCATTGGTTCCCCTCCTTCCTCCTTGCTCCCAGGTCTCTGCCCTGGCGTGGAATACAGCAGGATCCGTAAGATGACTCCGATCTCCTTCCGGCATTTGCACAGGAAACCCCTTCTGCATCACCTCCGGTTCCGCTCTAGGTAGTGCTGGGTATTCCAGGTGGCCAGCCAGAATCCCAAATGACGCGTCATTCCGTCCGGCATCCACAGCGTCCCCACACTGGCCCGCACCCACACCCCCTGTGGCACGGGGGACAGCGCCACCCGCATCCGCGGCCGCAGTCCAGGACCCCAAAGGTCCCCCCGGCCGGGCAAGTGGACGTCTCGGCGCTTTGGCAACCGGATCCGGCTTGCCCCGGGTCAGGTATTTGAACATATCACTGTTTCCATGTACAGTAGTTTGTGTGTTACTCCTCAAATTGCGTTGTTCCTTGGATGCCATGGTAAGGTGCTTCACTGAGAGGAAAATAATGTATGATGATGGGTCCTAGAGCTTCGCCTCACAGGAGCCGGTGATAAGCTGAGCTCAATGTGATAGGGAAAATTCACCGCTACACTGTGAGCTGCCAGAGACAGTGCTGGACCCTTGGCTGCTTAATCCAGTCAAAGTGCAAAGTAGTAATGAAGGTCCACAACGATGTCTCTTTCCAATGCTCAATCTTTATTCAGGACATGTCCTCATGACAGTAAAAAGCACAGCTGACGTGTTTCGGGCCAAACATGCCCTTAATCATAGCTAAAAGACACAGCTGATCTCCTTTGCTTTAATAGGTAGTGACAGACCAGGGCGGAGCACAGACCACTCCTCGGAGGGAGGGGTCAAAGGGGTTTGCACTTTGACTGGATTAAGCAGCCAAGGGTCCAGCACTGTCCCGTTGGAGGGCGGAGCTACGCTAGACGCTGTCGGCAGATGCGGAAGTAGCAGACCAGGCAAGCGGTGACGAGGGGATTCAAGGCAGCTATTGACGGAGTGGTCACCCGGGGACCCAACATTGTTATATGCGCTATTCCCAAGTCAGCCAATTGTGAGTGCGGTCTGATTTTTATTGTTTTATAAATAAATGGTTTTACACTATATAGACTTTTCTCAGTTATAGTGTTGTGGATTGGAATTGGAGTCCTGCAGTTTGCATTCCCCACATGTTATCAATCTTACCTCCGGAGATCTAAGGAGGATTACTGGGTGAGTGCACACACGGTGGGGGTGTGCTGCAGTGACCACAGGAGGTGTACTAATAGTAATATAACAACACGGATAATAGTATAAGGGAAAGGTGGTGGTGAACAAAAAACAGCCATAAGGTTTTACACTATATGCCCTCTCTTTCATTTTTTCACATGACGTGTTGGTCCTGAGCGGAGTCTAACAGTGGAAACCAGAAGGATCCAACAAGCCACAGACAAAGAGACTCTTGTTGCCGATGGTGGACATTTCTCAGGTTTTGTTGTGACTTTCTAGCTATTTGGCCCTGGAGCGCAGCCTAATTTGGGACTTTTATGAAAGAACCATGCATTGCTGGCTTATCCTATGATGACAGTTCCTTCCTTGTGTACTATTGCATTTTATGTAGGGATGCTCGCTGGATTCCACGGAATTCCTAATTCTGCGATTCCGGACGGAAATAGGTCAATTCCGATTCCGGCGGTCGGAACGGAATTGCTAAATCTCTAAAACGGAATTCCGCGGAAATTTTTTTATTACGCGGAATTTTCCGGAAAAAAAATCTCCTCCTCCTCCTTTCCAACCGCTGGAATCGGAATTGACCTATTTCCGCCCGGAATCGCGGAATTAAGAATTAAAAAAATCTCCACCTCCTCCTCCTTTTTTCAAAAGCCAGCTTACATACCATGGCTGGGAATTGAACCCAGGCTGGGCTGGGAATTGAACCCAGGTCTCAGTGTGTGGCAGGTAACTGACTTAACCACTATACCACCAACAACACTACATACTGAAGCCAGCCTAGCATGTACCATTATGATCAATCCAAGAGAAAAAGTAGCGTGCTTAAAGAAAACCTGTACTGAAAATAAAATTCAAAATAGGCATACACAAGTCATACTTACCTTCCATGTAGTCTACTCATCAGTGTCTTTCTCCTGTCCTGCGTCCTATTTGTTCACTATGATCAATGGAATTTTCTGTCCTCCATTTTGAAAATAGCCATTACCCATAACAGCTTTCTGGTCAGCACACAGTTAAACTGTAACATCGCTCACTTGAGCCATAGGGAAACATGGACACACCTGGTACATTAGAGTTCCTCTCAGCTACAACTGACAGCAACTGATATTTTAATGACAGCAACTGATATATTTCAGATCTGACAAAATATTGTCAGAACTGGATGGGATTATTGTCAGAAGAAAATGGTGAGCTTCTGAGAGGAACTGATGGCAAGGTAACTCTGTAATTTTCATTTGAAGTTACCTCATGTGTTTATTTTAAATATTTTTACTCAGTACAGGTTCTCTTTAAGGATTTGTAACATGTCAAAAGCCAACTCACCGTGGCTGGGAATTGAACCCAGGCTGGGAATTGAACCCAGGTCTCAGTGTGTGGTAGATAATTGACTTAAAGAGACTCTGAAGCGAGAATAAATCTCGCTTCAGAGCTCATAGTTAGCAGGGGCATGTGTGCCCCTGCTAAACTGCCGCTATTACGCCGCTAAACGGGGGTCCCTTCACCCCCAAACCCACCCCCGCAAGACTTGGTCGCAGACTTGGTCCAGTCGCGTCTATCAGCGGCGCATCGCCGCCTCTCCCCCGCCCCTCTCAGTGAAGGAAGACTGAGAGGGGCGGAGATACACGCTGACAGACGCGAGTGGGGCAGGGCTGCGGCGGTTAGCCCTGCCCCAACCAGGAAGCGCTCCCCCGCTGCACCGAGGGGATTTGGGGGTGAAGGGACCCCCATTTAGCGGCGCGATAGCGGCGGTTTAGCAGTGGCACACATGCCCCTGCTAACTAAGGTCGCTTCAGACTCTCTTTAACCGCTATACCACCAACAACACTACATGCTGAAACCAGCCTTACCATGCTTTCAGTATTAATATTATGGACATAAGAGCCCAAACACATCCTGAGGCCTGGGACCCACTAGGAGCGCTTTTCTGAGCACTTTGTGATTTGAAAAGCTCTTGCTAATGTAATGCTATGGGTGTGATCCCACTAGTGTTGGGCGAACAGTGTTCGCCACTGTTCGGGTTCTGCAGAACATCACCCTGTTCGGGTGATGTTCGGGTTCGGCCGAACACCTGACGGTGTTCGGCCAAACTGTTCGGCCATATGGCCGAACTAAGAGCGCATGGCCGAACGTTACCCGAACGTTCGGCTAGCGCTGTGATTGGCCGAACGGGTCACGTGTAGTGTTGGGCGAACATCTAGATGTTCGGGTTCGGGCGAACATGGCCGAACTCCGAACATAATGGAAGTCAATGGGGACCCGAACTTTCGTGCTTTGTAAAGCCTCCTTATATGCTACATACCCCAAATTTACAGGGTATGTGCACCTTGGGAGTGGGTACAAGAGGAAAAAAATTTTAGCAAAAAGAGCTTATAGTTTTTGAGAAAATCGATTTTAAAGTTTCAAAGGGAAAACTGTCTTTTAAATGCGGGAAATGTCTGTTTTCTTTGCACAGGTAACATGCTTTTTGTCGGCATGCAGTCATAAATGTAATACATATAAGAGGTTCCAGGAAAAGGGACCGGTAACGCTAACCCAGCAGCAGCACACGTGATGGAACAGGAGGAGGGTGGCGCAGGAGGAGAAGGCCACGCTTTGAGACACAACAACCCAGGCCTTGCATGAGGACAAGAAGCGTGCGGATAGCAATTTGCATTTTGTCGCCATGCAGTCATAAATGTAATACAGATGAGAGGTTCAATAAACAGGGACCGGAAACGCTAACCCATCACAGATGTTCATTGTTCATGTTACTTGGTTGGGGTCCGGGAGTGTTGCGTAGTCGTTTCCAATCCAGGATTGATTCATTTTAATTTGAGTCAGACGGTCTGCATTTTCTGTGGAGAGGCGGATACGCCGCCGATCTGTGACGATGCCTCCGGCAGCACTGAAACAGCGTTCCGACATAACGCTGGCTGCCGGGCAAGCCAGCACCTCTATTGCGTACATTGCCAGTTTGTGCCAGGTGTCTAGCTTCGATACCCAATAGTTGAAGGGTGCAGATGGATTGTTCAACACAGCTACGCCATCTGACATGTAGTCCTTGACCATCTTCTCCAGGCGATCGGTGTTGGAGGTGGATCTGCACGCTTGCTGTTCTGTGTGCTGCTGCATGGGTGTCAGAAAATTTTCCCACTCCAAGGACACTGCCGATACCATTCCCTTTTGGGCACTAGCTGCGGCTTGTGTTGTTTGCTGCCCTGCTGGTCGTCCTGGGTTTGCGGAAGTCAGTCTGTCGGCGTACAACTGGCTAGAGGAGGGGGAGGATGTCAATCTCCTCTCTAAAGTCTCCACAAGGGCCTGCTGGTATTCTTCCATTTTGACCTGTCTGGCTCTTTCTTCAAGCAGTTTTGGAACATTGTGTTTGTACCGTGGATCCAGAAGGGTATAAACCCAGTAATTGGTGTTGTCCAGAATGCGCACAAAGCGTGGGTCACGTTCAATGCAGTCCTAGGCCGAAGAGGTCATAGCCTAGGGTCACAAAAACCTGTTTATTTGGGCTATTTCAATGGTAGTGATGGTGGCGTACATAAATCTCAGCAATGGCCGTTAGCAAAGTCTGAATCTCACGAAATGTCTCATGCAGGTAGAAGACATATTGTTAGACTTGGATTCCAAAGATGGGGTCCCTACATCTCTGCAAACCAGAGTTACAGGGGTCCAAAATTGGTAAAATCCCCCATAGGATTGCATTGCCTCCCTATTTCACTTTCCAAAATCTCACATCTTTTCAAAGGGCAATGGCTCAGCAGTACCAAATTTTCGTGAGATTCAGACTTTGCTAACGGCCATTGCTGAGATTTATGTACGCCACCATCACTACCATTGAAATAGCCCAAATAAACAGGTTTTTGTGACCCTAGGCTATGACCTCTTCGGCCTAGGGGCCCGAAACTCACCAGTCATGTTCCCCCTAAGGGTCCCTACAATGCTAGAAAATTTGGTACTGCTGAGCCATTGCCCTTTGAAAAGATGTGAGATTTTGGAAAGTGAAATAGGGAGGCAATGCAATCCTATGGGGGATTTTACCAATTTTGGACCCCTGTAACTCTGGTTTGCAGAGATGTAGGGACCCCATCTTTGGAATCCAAGTCTAACAATATGTCTTCTACCTGCATGAGACATTTCGTGAGATTCAGACTTTGCTAACGGCCATTGCTGAGATTTATGTACGCCACCATCACTACCATTGAAATAGCCCAAATAAACAGGTTTTTGTGACCCTAGGCTATGACCTCTTCGGCCTAGGGGCCCGAAACTCACCAGTCATGTTCCCCCTAAGGGTCCCTACAATGCTAGAAAATTTGGTACTGCTGAGCCATTGCCCTTTGAAAAGATGTGAGATTTTGGAAAGTGAAATAGGGAGGCAATGCAATTCTATGGGGGATTTTACCAATTTTGGACCCCTGTAACTCTGGTTTGCAGAGATGTAGGGACCCCATCTTTGGAATCCAAGTCTAACAATATGTCTTCTACCTGCATGAGACATTTCGTGAGATTCAGACTTTGCTAATGGCCATTGCTGAGATTTATGTACGCCACCATCACTACCATTGAAATAGCCCAAATAAACAGGTTTTTGTGACCCTAGGCTATGACCTCTTCGGCCTAGGGGCCCGAAACTCACCAGTCATGTTCCCCCTAAGGGTCCCTACAATGCTAGAAAATTTGGTACTGCTGAGCCATTGCCCTTTGAAAAGATGTGAGATTTTGGAAAGTGAAATAGGGAGGCAATGCAATCCTATGGGGCATTTTACCAATTTTGGACCCCTGTAACTCTGGTTTGCAGAGATGTAGGGACCCCATCTTTGGAATCCAAGTCTAACAATATGTCTTCTACCTGCATGAGACATTTCGTGAGATTCAGACTTTGCTAACGGCCATTGCTGAGATTTATGTACGCCACCATCACTACCATTGAAATAGCCCAAATAAACAGGTTTTTGTGACCCTAGGCTATGACCTCTTCGGCCTAGGGGCCCGAAACTCACCAGTCATGTTCCCCCTAAGGGTCCCTACAATGCTAGAAAATTTGGTACTACTGAGTAATTGCCCTTTGAAAAGATGTGAGATTTTGGAACTGTAAATAGGAGGCCCAATAAAAGCCTATGGGGGATTTTACCAAATTTGGAGCCCTGTAACTCTGGTTTGCAGAGATGTAGGGAACCCATCTTTGGAGCCCAAGTCTAACAATATGTCTTCTACCTGCATGAGACATTTCGTGAGATTCAGACGTTGCTAACGGCCATTGCTGCGATTTATGTACGTCAGACTCGCCACCATTGAAATTGCCCAAATAAACAGGTTTTGTGACCCTAGACTATGACCTCTTCGGCCTAGGACTGCATTGAACGCGACCCACGCATTGTGCGCATTCTGGACAACACCAATTACTGGGTTTATACCCTTCTGGATCCACGGTACAAACACAATGTTCCAAAACTGCTTGAAGAAAGAGCCAGACAGGTCAAAATGGAAGAATACCAGCAGGCCCTTGTGGAGACTTTAGAGAGGAGATTGACATCCTCCCCCTCCTCTAGCCAGTTGTACGCCGACAGACTGACTTCCGCAAACCCAGGACGACCAGGAGGGCAGCAAACAACACAAGCCGCAGCTAGTGCCCAAAAGGGAATGGTATCGGCAGTGTCCTTGGAGTGGGAAAATTTTCTGACACCCATGCAGCAGCACACAGAACAGCAAGCGTGCAGATCCACCTCCAACACCGATCGCCTGGAGAAGATGGTCAAGGACTACATGTCAGATGGCGTAGCTGTGTTGAACAATCCATCTGCACCCTTCAACTATTGGGTATCGAAGCTAGACACCTGGCACAAACTGGCAATGTACGCAATAGAGGTGCTGGCTTGCCCGGCAGCCAGCGTTATGTCGGAACGCTGTTTCAGTGCTGCCGGAGGCATCGTCACAGATCGGCGGCATATCCGCCTCTCCACAGAAAATGCAGACCGTCTGACTCAAATTAAAATGAATCAATCCTGGATTGGAAACGACTACGCAACACTCCCGGACCCCAACCAAGTAACATGAACAATGAACATCTGTGATGGGTTAGCGTTTCCGGTCCCTGTTTATTGAACCTCTCATCTGTATTACATTTATGACTGCATGGCGACAAAATGCAAATTGCTATCCGCACGCTTCTTGTCCTCATGCAAGGCCTGGGTTGTTGTGTCTCAAAGCGTGGCCTTCTCCTCCTGCGCCACCCTCCTCCTGTTCCATCACGTGTGCTGCTGCTGGGTTGCGTTACCGGTCCCTTTTCCTGGAACCTCTTATATGTATTACATTTATGACTGCATGCCGACAAAAAGCATGTTACCTGTGCAAAGAAAACAGACATGTCCCGCATTTAAAAGACAGTTTTCCCTTTGAAACTTTAAAATCGATTTTCTCAAAAACTATAAGCTCTTTTTGCTAAATTTTTCCTCTTCTACCCACTCCCAAGGTGCACATACCCTGTAAATTTGGGGTATGTAGCATGTAAGGAGGCTTTACAAAGCACAAAAGTTCGGGTCCCCATTGACTTCCATTATGTTCGGAGTTCGGGTCGAACACCCGAACATCGCGGCCATGTTCGGCCTGTTCGACCCGAACCCGAACATCTAGATGTTCGCCCAACACTAGATCCCACTTGAGTGATATGATTTAATAAAAATCCCTCATAGCATTGTATTAGCAAGAGCTTTCTCAAATCACTAGCGCTTAGAAAATGCTGCTAGTGGGTCAAATGTATCAACTTTGCTCTAAACTCTCTCTGAAGAGTCTCGTGGCTTTTTGGAGTCGAAAGGCTTATTTGTATGCTTCCTGTCTCAGCAAACGGAACTAGACAGTAACACTCTGTTCACTTTTGTATAGCTCATGCTTTGCCTGTGATGTCTTTGACGTGTCCTGAAAATGTCATCCTGAAAGCATCTGATGCTGCTCTAATTATCTCCTGATTCTGCTCCTGAGACCTAAGGTGGCCACACGATAAAATAAAATGATCCAATTTTACGCCAATTTAATAAAAACAATCGGTTGTACGGAAAAAAAAAAGAATCCTTTTTTCATTTGTTTGAGAAATCTGATTGAATTTCCCATTTTCACAGTGGTGGATTTTTCTGGTCACTTTTTATGAAAATTTAATGGTGTAGGGAAGATTTCTTGGTGTATAGATCCAAGCAATTTTGCGGAAAAATGAAACGTGTGTGGTTTATTGGTCAGATTTTTTTAAATGGTACAATCAGACAGAAAAATGTATTGTATTTCCTGAATTGTATGGTTGTAATGATTGTGGAACTTTCTCCGTGATCAGCGCACAACGCGTGCGCTGACACGGCGGAAATTCTCCACAAGCGTATATTTGCAGGCACCCAGCAAAAGGTGCTACGCACCTGTAGAGGGAAATTCCTGTCGGCAGATGACGCTGGGGAGTGCAGAGGAACCAATCCTCTGTACCTCCACAAGTGCCAGACAGGAATTGTACGAAGCGCAGAACGCAATCGCAAGAGAGGCGATTGCGAATGAGATTGAGCAAAGGGATAGGTTGTATGTGTGTGCGCCAATCCAGTCGCCACCCCGCGACCGCGCACACACAACAGCAGATACGAAATAGGAACGCGATCGCGAGAGGTGCGATCGCCAGACGTGACACAAGGCAGATCAGAATAGAATACGAGGGTAGCAAAGGCACAGCAAATACAATAAGGAGATACGGAAAATAACAAATGCTAGCTAACCGCGAACACCGCACTCATTCGCAACAGTGCACGCAGTTATGCGCGATCTCCACGTGATAAGCACAATAGAGACAAGCACGCCTAACTAACCATTAACAGACAAACATGAAACAGAGGACGCGAGCGCTTGCTTAACGGTTACTTCACCGAGCCTGCAGCAAGCGTAGCGGACAAGACAGACACACGAAAACAGGGACAAACGAGACATAGGATCCACAGCACTAGCGAAAAGTGGCTAGCGTGATCCAGGTACAGAGTAGCAGAACAGAAGGATCCCCAGCGCTAGCGAAAAGTAGCTAGCGCGATCCCAGAAGACAGAACAGAAGGATCCCCAGCGCTAGCGAAAAGTAGCTAGCGCGATCCCAGGAGACAGAACAGAAGAGATAGCTGGTAGCAACCACTGCACCAGCTATACTCCAAGAACAGAGATCAGAACCATTTCCTGTCGACCACCATTGGGGCAGGACAATGGCAACAGGCAAGACAAGACAGAACAGGCAATACAGATAATACAACCTGACTGGGCTAGAAGGGGAGCCTAAAGCAACCCCCAGGAATTAACTACCGTATATACTCGCAAGCAAGCCGACCCGCATGTAAGCCGACTGTCACAAGAGCCCCACTGGCCGTGAACACGCAAAACCGTCCGATCCGATTCTAGCACACAGATTGAGAGCTATGGACGCAATCTGCGTAGAATTGGCGGAGTTTGAGCGTCACGACGCAGTAGGGAGCCTGTGAGGTTACGAAAATACACTTTTACTCCAACCCAGGGGTAGATTTGCCACCATCTCTGTTTTCTATCAGCCCAGAGATAACTGCTAACTGGCTATAGACCTGTGAAACAAACAACCGGTTAAAACTGTGCAATTCCTATCTATCTATCAAAACAGTAGCGTCCCTTCGGAAGTTTAGGTCTCGTCTGTGTATACTGAATAGAAGGTTTTACTGAGAGGTAAAGACCTTTTAAAAAGCCTTTATTTGTTACAATATAAATAATTAATATATACAGACAATCGTGAACAATTAAACGATGAGAGACAGTGATAACACAGTACATAAAAGAAAAAGGGATAAAAAGAACGAATACTTATGATTCTGTGGAAAGTCCGTTCGGGAAAAGACAAAGTTCCTTTGTTGCAGTTAGTTCGCAATATGGCCGAACCACATGGCCGTTGCTCCGCCTGCAAGATGGCCACTGCTATTTCCCCAAGCAGTGGCAGTCTTTTCGGTATGATGGAAAGTGGGGGAATTGGCTGGGGGTCCTCATGCAATCAGTTTTGAGCACTGACATTTCTGGGCGGAGTCTCAAGCTCAGCCCAGGGGCGTGTCAGGCAGTGAGTTCTCAGGGGAGGAACTTCCAGCCATCCACAAAATATGTCCAATTTCATACCCCGCCGGGGTTTTGTCGCACATGCAAACCGATTTCATATTCAGATTGGGCTGAGAATACACGTTCATAGGACATCAAACTTGCAATATTTGGGGCGCACGGGGGACCCCATTATTCATATCTCAGCCCCTGCTCGGGTTACCTGGCTATGTCTAGTATCACCATATTCTACAGAATTAGGGAAACAAAATTATGTAATTTTCATATTCCTCCCATGGATGGTATTTGCAAAATGTGACAAAGTTATCAACACCATGCATTCCATACTCAGTTTAGTCGGTGCCGTCAAGACTGGGAGGAATGTAGGTGTCAATAGACCTCATGCTGTGCTAGCTTCCCCTGTTGAATAGACTCTGTTGGTATTTCAGCTCTGCCCAATTAGCACATTAGTGTCACCAGAGCTTTTCCGGGAGCCTTAACAGGATTTCTTGCTAAACCAGGTTGCTTTAGCCATATGCTAACGCAGGCCCATTCAGCCCTCATGGCAAAAGGGGGGGGGGAAGGCAGGAAGGAAAAACGTCTATTTTAAAAATAAAGAATGTCAGTTTTCCGATCACGGTTGCGATCGGACAATCGGCCGCGAATCCTCGGACGACTGGGCGTCGCCCGGCGTCACACCTCCCCCTTCCCGAGCTCTGCTCAGGGAGGTGTCAACAGGACGCCTTCCGTAGCAGCTATTGGCGCTGTTGGGTCGGGTTCCCCCTGACACCGCGACAGCCCATCAGCGTTTTGGTGTCGGCTGCCTGCTTTGTGTTGGATCGTAAAGTCGTACTGCTGCAATGACAGGCTCCACCGTAGGAGCTTGCCGTTGGTTCCAGCAGTACGGTTTAGCCAACTCAGGGGATTGTGATCAGTGACGATCGTGAAGGAGCGGCCGTACAGATACGACTGCAGTTTCTGTAGGGCCCACACGATCGCCAGGCACTCCTTTTCAGTTGTGGAGTAGGCTACCTCTCGGGGCAGGAGCTTCCGGCTCAGGTAGAGGATAGGGTGTTCATCCCCCTTTCCATCCACCTGGCTGAGGACTGCGCCGAGACCGTAGTCAGAGGCATCGGTTTGCACCACAAACCGACGACTGAAGTCTGGGGCCTGAAGCACAGGGGCGCTTGCGAGGGCCTGCTTCAAGGCCTGGAAGGCATTCTCGCAAGCGGGGGTCCAGCTAACAACCTTGGGGTGCTTCTTGCTAGTGGCATCGGTCAGGGGCTTCGCCAGTGTACTATAGGCGGGAACAAATTTCCTATAGTAGCCGGCGGTCCCCAGGAACGCCTGGACCTGCTTTTTCGTGATAGGTCGAGGCCATGCCAGGATGGCGTCCACCTTTCCCGTGTCAGGTTTCAGGGTGTTACCCCCCACCCGGTGACCTAAGTACTGCACCTCGGTCATGCCAATCTGACACTTACTCGGTTTAACCGTCAGATTGGCCATGGCCAGCCTCTCTAGTACCTGGGACAGGTGTTTGAGGTGTTCTTCCCAGGTGGGGCTGAACACCGCAATGTCATCCAGATACGCTACAGCGAACCCTTGCATTCCCTCTAGCAGGTCGTTCACGGCCCGCTGAAACGTGGCGGGGGCGTTCTTCATCCCAAAGGGCATCATCGTGAACTCGAAGAGGCCGAAAGGGGTGATGAAGGCCGACTTTTGCCTCGCGTCAGGTGCAAGTGGTATCTGCCAATACCCCCGGCTCAGATCCATGATTGATAGGTACCTGGCTGATGCCAGTGTATCTAGCAGCTCATCAATGCGAGGCATGGGGTAGGCGTCTGTAGTGGTGATGGCGTTCAGTTTCCTGTAGTCTACGCAGAACCGAGTTGTCTGGTCCTTCTTGGGGACCAGGACAACAGGGGCTGCCCAGGCACTACTGGACTTTTGAACCACCCCTAACTCCAGCATCTCCCTCACCTCCTTCTGCATGTCCGCCTGTACCTCGGGAGAGACACGGTAAGCGGATTGCCTGATGGGGGGATGGGTACCTGTATCTACCCCATGCACCGCCATACTGGTCCGCCCCGGGATACCGGAGAAGGTGTGCTGGTACTGGCCCAGCACCTTCTGTAACTGCTCTTGCTGGGCTGAGGCGAGCTGTGGATTGACGTTTAGGTCGCCGTCCACATCTCGTACGTCAGCCAGCAGGTCTAACAGGGGGTCTGCCTCTCCCTGCTCTAACCGGCTGCACACTGGCAGCGCATACTGGGTCCTGTCATGGTGGGCCTTCAGCATGTTTACATGAAAGCTCTTCTGCTTCCTGCCCCCCATGTTCACTAGATACGTCAGAGGGTTTAACCGCTGCACTACAGTAAAAGGCCCCTCCCAGGCTGCTTGCAGCTTGTTCTGCCTCACGGGAAGAAGGGCATATACCTTGTCACCCACATCAAATGACCGCTCTCCAGCAGTGCGGTCGTACCATGCTTTTTGTTTGGCCTGAGCCTGGGCCAGGTTGTTGGTCACTACTGCGGACAGGGACTCCATTTTGTCCCTGAACTTGAGGACGTAATCGACCACGGAGACATCAGTGGGGTCGCCCTTGCCCTCCCATGTCTCCCGCATCAATTGTAAGGGTCCTCGGACATTCCTCCCATACAGGAGTTCAAACGGGGAAAACCCGGTTGACTCCTGCGGCACCTCCCTGTACGCAAACAACAGATGAGGCAGGTATCGTTCCCAGTCCCCACCTTGCGACTCAACAAACGTGGTCAGCATTTGCTTCAGCGTCCCGTTGAACCGTTCACACAGTCCATTGGTCTGCGGGTGGTAGGGACTGGAGACAATGTGCGTCATGTGTATCTTTTTGCACAGGGCCTCCATGAGTTCGGACATAAACTGGGATCCCTGATCGGAGAGCATCTCCGCAGGGAACCCGACTCGGGAGAAAATGTTAAGTAGCGCGTCTGCTACCTTGTCCGCCCTCAGGGAGGAAAGCGCCATGGCCTCAGGATAGCGGGTGGCGTAATCCACCACCGTCAGGATGTACCTTTTGCCACTGCTGCTGGGAGTGGGCAATGGTCCAATTATGTCGACTGCCACTCTGTGAAAGGGCTCACCTATGATTGGCAGTGGACACAAGGGAGCCTTGCGGGGGTTCCCAGCCCGTTTTACCTTTTGGCAAACAGTACATGAGCGGCAATAGTTGGTCACATCGATCCGCATCCTGGGCCAGTAGAAATGACCCTGGATACGGTCAAGTGTCTTGTGGATTCCCAAGTGCCCTGCCAGGGGAATGTCATGTGCGGACTTCAGCACATGCCCCCGGAAGGCACTGGGTACCACAAGCAACTTGGTACCCACACTTGTTTCACCTTCGGTGGGCTGTACAGGCTCGCTGTACAGCTTACCACCTTCCCAATATACCTTGAAGGTATCTTCATTCGTGAGGGGCTCCGAAGCCTGCCTTCTGAGTGCCTCGAGGCTAGGGTCAGTCTGGAGTGCTTGCACAAATGCAGCACTCTCGCTCTCAGCCAGCTGGCCCGTGGCATATGCAGTTAGTGGCTGAAGGCTACCATCCCTGTGGTCAGAGGAGGGGGAGGAGGCCGGAACCTCTTCCACCTGCTCTGAGCCCAGGTTCTGAGCAGCGCGGCTGCGTGTTACTGCCAGTACAGGTACACCTTCAGACTGGCACATACTGGCATTACTCACATCCTGGCTGCATGCATGAATTACAGTGACAGGTACAACAACATTTTCATCACAAACAATCGGTATATCAAACACAGGTACCTGTGACACAGGTACTATTGGACACGGTACCCCTGGACTGGGCACATTCAACCCACCTCCCCCCTGTTCTTGCCCCTTGGTGCAAAGTACCTTAGTGTGGGCGGAGAGTCCGTCTCCCTCCTGGCAGTCTGAGGGGCTTGGGGCAGGTTCATAATAGGACACAAGCTTGCCCAGGTCGGTCCCCAACAAAACTGGGACCGGCAGTTGGTCCAGGACCCCAACAACCTTCTCTTGAACCCCCACCCCCCAATCGATGGACACCCGAGCCTGGGGAATGCGAGAAAGAGTGCCCCCCACTCCAGTGAGGGTAAGGTATTTGTCAGGGAGGATATTTTCCGTCGGGACCAGGTGCGCACGCACCAGGGTGACATCCGCTCCAGTGTCGCGGAAACCGGTAACAAGCTGGTCGTTCACTGTAACCAGCTGGTGGTTGCTCGTAGCGGAGTGGATCCCTCTCCCACCTGCGAACATGACGTTGTTGGGTGCTCCCGGCTGGGGTGCGCTGGCTGGCGGCAGTTGCCGTGGGCGAGGTGTAGGTGGTGCAGGAGCTGGCGCGGTCTGCCTCCGCTCCGGGCAGTTAAACTTCATGTGTCCGGGCTTGCGGCAAAAGTGACAGGTGATGCCCTCTGTTACTGCAGGCCTGGACGCAGCAGCTGCGCTGGAGGGCCTCTGGGGCGCACGGCTCACAGAGGTAGGAGAGTCTGCAAAATTGTGGGACTGACCTCCTCTCCAGCTAGATGGGGCAGTCCTGCGGGTCTCCGGCACCCTGGTCGTTGCAAAGGTCTCAGCGAGGTCTGCAGCGACCGTCGCTGACGCCGGTCGGCGCTCCAGCACAAACTGGCGTACATCAGCCGGGCAAATGTTCAGAAACTGCTCCAGGACGATTAAGTCCTCCAGGACACCGTAAGACCCTTTAGTGAGGCCTAGCGTCCACTGGCGGAGGGTGGTGAGCAGACTGCTGACCACATCTTGATAAGAATCAGTAGATTTTTTCTGCCAGGACCTGAACCTTTTCCGGTAGGCTTCTGGCGTCAGCTGGTACTTAGTGATTATAGCCTCCTTTATAGCGGTATAATCATTGTCCTTTTCCACAGGCAGCTCTGAGAAAGCATCAAGCGCTTTGTAGCGCAGCAAGGGTGTCAGATGTCTGGCCCACTGGTCTTGGGACAGACGATACTGACGGCAGGCCTTTTCGAAAGACCTCAAAAACAAGTCAATGTCAGTGTCTTTTTCGATAATAGCAAATTTAAATTTTGCACTTACTGGAGCGGCAGTCCCTTCAGCAGGGAGGCTGGGCGTTGAACTCCGGCTGGCTTGCTGCACTTTCGCCATGTTCAGCTCATGCTGTCGTCTCTCCCGCGCCTCTGCAGATTGGCGTTCCTCTCGCTTTTGCTCCGCCATGTACTGCAGGTACTTGTCCACATCAGTTTCCATCAGCTTTTGCAATGCCTGCTGCATTACTGGATCAACATAACTGGACAGTCCAGTACTGGCCGGTTCCAGGCGAGTACTTTCAGGGGTTCTGGGGTCGGGGATCACACTGACAGCCTCCTGCGTATCTGTTGCCGCATTGCCCGCGGGTTGCTCAACCTCGGTACGCACAGGATCTTCAGTCTCTGGTTCCCCTCGACTTGCGTTAGATGAGCCGGTGTCCTCCACAGTGGACACCTCCAGCGTCCGCAGATTCTGGCTATCCCATCGGTACAAGTCCGTTATCAGGTCCTGCTGTTTCTTGCCGCGGATGTCCATGCCTCTCGCCTCGCACAGACTCTGCAGGTCGGATAGGACCATGACCTTGTAATTCCCGGACATTTCCATGCCAAATAAAAGAAAACTTAGGGGAGGGGTACTGGTTACACAGTCTCTCTGTATATATGAAAAATATATTGCACTCAGTCACTACCAACGAATTAGTTCGTTTCTCGATAGGGCTAATTCGATAGCCCTACCTGAGATACTATCAGCACACACAGATCCCAAACGCTGCCGACCACTGTCACAAGAGCCCCACTGGCCGTGAACACGCAAAACCGTCCGATCCGATTCTAGCACACAGATTGAGAGCTATGGACGCAATCTGCGTAGAATTGGCGGAGTTTGAGCGTCACGACGCAGTAGGGAGCCTGTGAGGTTACGAAAATACACTTTTACTCCAACCCAGGGGTAGATTTGCCACCATCTCTGTTTTCTATCAGCCCAGAGATAACTGCTAACTGGCTATAGACCTGTGAAACAAACAACCGGTTAAAACTGTGCAATTCCTATCTATCTATCAAAACAGTAGCGTCCCTTCGGAAGTTTAGGTCTCGTCTGTGTATACTGAATAGAAGGTTTTACTGAGAGGTAAAGACCTTTTAAAAAGCCTTTATTTGTTACAATATAAATAATTAATATATACAGACAATCGTGAACAATTAAACGATGAGAGACAGTGATAACACAGTACATAAAAGAAAAAGGGATAAAAAGAACGAATACTTATGATTCTGTGGAAAGTCCGTTCGGGAAAAGACAAAGTTCCTTTGTTGCAGTTAGTTCGCAATATGGCCGAACCACATGGCCGTTGCTCCGCCTGCAAGATGGCCACTGCTATTTCCCCAAGCAGTGGCAGTCTTTTCGGTATGATGGAAAGTGGGGGAATTGGCTGGGGGTCCTCATGCAATCAGTTTTGAGCACTGACATTTCTGGGCGGAGTCTCAAGCTCAGCCCAGGGGCGTGTCAGGCAGTGAGTTCTCAGGGGAGGAACTTCCAGCCATCCACAAAATATGTCCAATTTCATACCCCGCCGGGGTTTTGTCGCACATGCAAACCGATTTCATATTCAGATTGGGCTGAGAATACACGTTCATAGGACATCAAACTTGCAATATTTGGGGCGCACGGGGACCCCATTATTCATATCTCAGCCCCTGCTCGGGTTACCTGGCTATGTCTAGTATCACCATATTCTACAGAATTAGGGAAACAAAATTATGTAATTTTCATATTCCTCCCATGGATGGTATTTGCAAAATGTGACAAAGTTATCAACACCATGCATTCCATACTCAGTTTAGTCGGTGCCGTCAAGACTGGGAGGAATGTAGGTGTCAATAGACCTCATGCTGTGCTAGCTTCCCCTGTTGAATAGACTCTGTTGGTATTTCAGCTCTGCCCAATTAGCACATTAGTGTCACCAGAGCTTTTCCGGGAGCCTTAACAGGATTTCTTGCTAAACCAGGTTGCTTTAGCCATATGCTAACGCAGGCCCATTCAGCCCTCATGGCAAAAGGGGGGGGGAAGGCAGGAAGGAAAAACTTCTATTTTAAAAATAAAGAATGTCAGTTTTCCGATCACGGTTGCGATCGGACAATCGGCCGCGAATCCTCGGACGACTGGGCGTCGCCCGGCGTCACACCGACCCCCCCACTTTTACCCCAAAAAACAGGAAAAAATGATTGACCCTCATGTAAGCCGGGGGTAGGAAACGCTGGCCGCGTGATCCCCCCAGTATGTCCCAGTATAGCTAGTATAGTGCTCAGTATAGCTAGTATAGTGCTCATTATAGCTAGTGAAGTGCCCCAGTTTAGCTAGTATAGTGCTCAGTATAGGTAGGTAGTACTCAGTATAGCTAGTAAAATGCCCCAGTATAGCTAGTATAGTGCTCAGTATAGCTAGTATAGTGCTCAGTATAGCTAGTATAGTGCTCAGTATAGCTAGTGAAGTGCCCCAGTTTAGCTAGTATAGTGCTCAGTATAGTTAGTATAGTGCCCCCAGTATAGCTAGTATAGTGCCCCCAGTATAGCTAGTATAGTGCCCCCAGTATAGCTAGTATAGTGCCCCCAGTATAGCTAGTATAGTGCCCCCAGTATAGCTAGTATAGTGCCCCCAGTATAGCTAGTATAGTGCCCCCAGTATAGCTAGTATAGTGCCCCCAGTATAGCTAGTATAGTGCCCCCAGTATAGCTAGTATAGTGCCCCCAGTATAGCTAGTATAGTGCCCCCAGTATAGCTAGTATAGTGCCCCCAGTATAGCTAGTATAGTGCCCCCAGTATAGCTAGTATAGTGCCCCATTATAGCTAGTATAGTGCCCCATTATAGCTAGTATAGTGCCCCATATAGCTAGCATAATGCCCCAGTATGGGTGGGTAGGTGCTGTCCCTCCCCGCTCCCCCTGCGGCCGCCGCTGCTGCTTTTACCTCAGGCGGCGCCGCTTCCTCTATCCCCGTCCTCCTCCGGTAGTAACTCATTCACAGCAGCGCGCCTCTCGCTGCTGTGATGACGAGGAAACCATAGAGAGCGGCTTCCTGTAGCGTGATGCCGTTACTATGGGAACCGCTCTCTATGGTTTCCTGCGTCATCACAGCAGCGGGGGGCGCGCTGCTGTGAATGAGTTACCGGAGGAGGACGGGGATAGAGGCAGCGGCGCCGCCTAAGGTAATAGCAGCGGTGGCCGCGGGGGGAGCGGGGAGGGACAGCACCTATCCACCCACCCACCCACACATGACTCGCAAGCAAGCCGACCCCCCAACTTTTGGCCCACTTTTGGGGGGTCAAAAATTCGGCTTGCTTGCGAGTATATACGGTATACTAGATAGCAATGGCTGACACTCCAGCAGTGTCCATCAGGAACAGACCATGGAAAGGAAATGACCAGCAAAGCCTTCTGGGAAACATAAAGCTCTTATAGTGCCAGTCATCAAAGAAGGCAGGTAGGGGATTTGCATAACGAATGTATGCAAATTCCCCAGCAAGAGAACAGACCAGAAACTTGCAATGGAAAGACAGGTCTCTGTTCCAGAGACCTGCAGCCCACAGACTAGAGGAATGGACAAACAGATGTCTGCCTGTGCAGCCAGCTGAGCGGATCATCACAGTACCCCCCCCCCCCCTCTAGGGATGGATTCCAGACATCCCTCAAAACTGGTATCATCACAAAACTCTAACTGAAGACTCATGAAGGTCGAGGCAGCCCAACAAGGCCCAATTCCAGAGTCAGTCCATCCGAAACCGACCTCATCGGAAGCAGAAGCCACCGAAACATGCCCATCAGCACTACAAGTCTCAGCGTAACACCCATCAGGACTGTGGACACCAGAGAAGAAGCCATCGACACCCTCCAGACAATACCCACCACCTTCCAAGGAGCGTCCAAGAATACCAAACCTGCCGCAATACCTGTTCGAAGTGTCCCTTACAACACCAAAGCCATTGCTGATCGTATTCAGGGCACCAAGCAAAACCTTTCCCGGAATCCCCAGAACGCCTTGAAGCTCCGCAGAGATCCCAAGAAGCCAGAACGCTCACCAGGCTCACATGGAGAACCACCAAGAACCCCTATGGAACCTATGATCATTCCAGACTCAAAATTAGCAGGACACCCATCAAGATCAGGACTTTCAGGGACCACTTCTGGGCATGCAAGCAGGCAGGCTATATCGGAACATGTCTCCACTGAGGAAGCATCTGAGTACGCTGGTAACCGAGGCACACTTGGGCTTTCTGGGTCACAGAGCACATCGGGGTACACTAGTACAGGAGAAACCTCAGGACATGTCGGGGAACTGCCAACCTCAGAGTCCGACACGACAAGACCAAAACCAGTACCGGGCAGAAAATCATCACGAGTAAAGGTCACAGGTACTGGTCTTTCAAAAGAAGACTCGGACTCAAATTCAGAATTTTCTGTAACTGTAATATCATCATTGACTACACATGAATGAAGCTCCACAAGAGCTGCAAAAGTAGTCAGCAAGGCAGCAATGCCTACGGAAGAGGGTAACACCTCAGAAGGACTTGGGGGGCAGGAGACATCTCCTACAAGTTCTACACCCTTTGGGAGGAACTCGGAGACCTCCAGAACATCAAACAAGACCTCAGGAACATCATTTTTCAAGTTTTCTAAGAAGGATTCTGTACTATCCATGTTACAGGGCAAAACTGGAACTTTATTTTGGGAACAGGGCAGATGTCCCAGGGAAGGTTCCACCATAAACTGAGACTGAATTTCATCATCATGAGTGGAACGTACAGGAATATTCACTGGACCACACACTGACTCCCTAACTTTAATCTCGCTGCACCCAGAATTCTGCGTAGCAGTCAAACTAGCTTGCAACTCCAAAACTGCAGAAAGACAGGTAAAAATAGCAGCAATACCTAGACGAGCCTCTAGGGGCAGGGCAGGAGATATTGTACAAGGCAATATTGACTCATCCAGAGTACAGGGTGGAGAGTCAGAACTTTCTTCAAAGCAAGAAAGGGACTCCCAGATGTCAGTGTGATTGGACATCGTTTTGTTATTCATGGTACAGGGCAGGTTCAGAGAAAGCGTCTCTGAATAAGGCAAAGAAGGTTCAGCATCAGATTCGCAAAACCGAAGCGCTGTCTCACTCTTAGATTCGGCTAACAATGTCGAATCCGAGGAATCAGAACGCAAAACCTGCGAATCAAAAATCACTTTAGGTTGTGAAACTGACGCTTCCATAGCGCAAACCTCCGCGATATGCGGAGCAGACTGCAAGGCATCCAGGACCGAAACGCTGGAGCAACTGTCCCCAGGCAACGGGCCCTTACAGGTGTGAACAGGGTGAGACAGAGACTCATCTGCAGAAGAAATAGTGACATCAACAGGACAAACTTTATTAGGCATATTAATTTTACTTTTGACGCTGCATAGTCTAGAACTCTTTACCATAGCAGGGTCACAGACGGAAGATCTCAAAGATCTGTTACCAAATGACAAAGGATCCCACACATCCTTGAGGAAACCGGCAGACTCATGCCGATCACAATCTGCAGGAACATCCGAGAAACAGGCATCAGATCGCACAGATTCAAACTGCACACTGTCAGGAGAGAATCCTTCAGGATTCGCACAGGAATCAACCACAGCGGCACACTCATTCATTTCAGATTGCACAAAGTCAAGACTCACATGCTTTACCCCAGAAAGGCAGGAACAATCATCCGACAACGATGTCTCTTTATTGGAATCAATTGGTTGGTGTGTGTGCAACTCATCCAAAATCGTTTGCCATACATAGATCACCAGATCCACATCATCCTTGTCACATTCATCGGAATCAATCAGAAGGTACATAGTGTCAAGACAAGCATTCAAGACATCTTCGCTTTTTGCGATGTAAAAAATCGCAAAAGGCTTTCCAATCCAAATCGAATTCCTCCAGCAAGGCCCCAATATCCCAGGAAGCAAATGGGGGTTCAAACAGGCCAGTATCCACATAATCTCCATAGGGTTGGAGTTCAGGAACAAGAACAGATTTTCTAACTGCTTTAATGTAGTGTGCAATCCTACCTATAGCAGGATCCACATAAGCTTTGGATTGGGGCAAAAAAGCCAGAGACGGAACAACATCATTACAAACATCAATAGGGAGTGTTTTATTCCGATGCTTGCATTTTTTAGTTTTTTTCTTTTTCGCCACTTTGCATGTCTGCTGTTTAAAACCTGAAGTGGCAACAGACACATTGAACTGATTGTCATACTGAAAGGTTTTGCATGGAAGGGAAAGATCAGCTGACTTATCAGCAGCTACACACTCAATCAGAGCATGTGGTAAGCCAGGCAGTTTAAACCAGTGAGAGAATATCTCTGCAAGAAACTGATACAGATTACCATTCCAGGAATTGATTTTTAACAAATCATATGCCCAGGTGATCAAATCGTCTTTTAAGAGCACATAGGCAAAAAGAAGAGCCGACGTGGACGGATCAGAAATCTGAAAGGTGGGATTCAGACAAAACCTCACACATTCAGAAAGAAATTCCGCCTTGGTCTCTGAATTTAGCCTTTTAAAGCTCTTAAAAGACACAGGACCCAAACTCGACAAAATCGTACAAATCAGAAATTCCGTCTACACTGGGGTTTTGGGTTTGGCTGGTCATTCTGTAACGATTGTGGAACTTTCTCCGTGATCAGCGCACAACGCGTGCGCTGACACGGCGGAAATTCTCCACAAGCGTATATTTGCAGGCACCCAGCAAAAGGTGCTACGCACCTGTAGAGGGAAATTCCTGTCGGCAGATGGCGCTGGGGAGTGCAGAGGAACCAATCCTCTGTACCTCCACAAGTGCCAGACAGGAATTGTACGAAGCGCAGAACGCAATCGCAAGAGAGGCGATTGCGAATGAGATTGAGCAAAGGGATAGGTTGTATGTGTGTGCGCCAATCCAGTCGCCACCCCGCGACCGCGCACACACAACAGCAGATACGAAATAGGAATGCGATCGCGAGAGGTGCGATCGCCAGACGTGACACAAGGCAGATCAGAATAGAATACGAGGGTAGCAAAGGCACAGCAAATACAATAAGGAGATACGGAAAATAACAAATGCTAGCTAACCGCGAACACCGCACTCATTCGCAACAGTGCACGCGGTTATGCGTGATCTCCACGTGATAAGCACAATAGAGACAAGCACGCCTAACGAACCATTAACAGACAAACATGAAACAGAGGACGCGAGCGCTTGCTTAACGGTTACTTCACCGAGCCTGCAGCAAGCGTAGCGGACAAGACAGACACACGAAAACAGGGACAAACGAGAGATAGGATCCACAGCACTAGCGAAAAGTGGCTAGCATGATCCAGGTACAGAGTAGCTGAACAGAAGGATCCCCAGCGCTAGCGAAAAGTAGCTAGCGCGATCCAAGAAGACAGAACAGAAGGATCCCCAGCGCTAGCGAAAAGTAGCTAGCGCGATCCCAGGAGACAGAACAGAAGAGATAGCTGGTAGCAACCGCTGCACCAGCTATACTCCAAGAACAGAGATCAGAACCATTTCCTGTCGACCACCATTGGGGCAGGACAATGGCAACAGGCAAGACAAGACAGAACAGGCAATACAGATAATACAACCTGACTGGGCTAGAAGGGGAGCCTAAAGCAACCCCCAGGAATTAACTATACTAGATAGCAATGGCTGACACTCCAGCAGTGTCCATCAGGAACAGACCATGGAAAGGAAATGACCAGCAAAGCCTTCTGGGAAACATAAAGCTCTTATAGTGCCAGTCATCAAAGAAGGCAGGTAGGGGATTTGCATAACAAATGTATGCAAATTCCCCAGCAAGAGAACAGACCAGAAACTTGCAATGGAAAGACAGGTCTCTGTTCCAGAGACCTGCAGCCCACAGACTAGAGGAATGGACAAACAGCTGTCTGCCTGTGCAGCCAGCTGAGCGGATCATCACAATGGTACATGGCCACCATTATACTGTGAAACTGAGGACCTCAAACTATGGACACCAAAGCCTAAATTGTTAACCAGTGTATGTGGTGGCCTACAGGCTGCAGCAGTGTTGGCACAGTGGCACTCACAGCTCCTCACTGCTTTGAGCCGGATAGCCAATTGTGGCGAAGTAGTGTGGTGAATGGATTTATGCTGTGCTGTAGAGACCTGGACCTTTTTTGTATATAGGTAGTCATTTTTCAGGCACGAGTGAACAACGCTGAACAATGAAAGTCTACCTACCAATGATATTTAGGGAGGACACTGCCTAACATAATTATGTTATTTAGGAGGGCAGTAGAGATGAGCAACATTGATTAAATTCTGGTTTCCATTCTGGTTTACTGTGAGAGATTGCGGAAAAGCCGCCACAGTTGCTACTGAGCAGCCGGCTGATTCCGCGTCCAGTGCGGCGGTTTGCACGCTGAAGCGTGTGTTTGGTAGCAGGGCAGAACGCGGAAAAGCCACCGCATGCAACAACAGTAAGGCGGCTGGTTCCGTGTCCAGTGTGGCGGTTTGCACGCGGCAGCGTGTGTCTGGTGTGGCTGAGTCTGTTAGTGCACATATACTTAGGAATACACGCGCGTGCGCTGAGAGGCAGAATTCTTATACTAAGCAGGAAGAGTCAGCTGACCACGCCGATCAGCTGACTCCTGAGCGGGATACTATTGGTTGAGCAATTAGGGGTGGTGCTGGAGAGCACTACTCCATATATAGTTCCTGCTGGTCACTTGCAAGTTGTCTGCCGTTGCGTTCACTACGTGGAAGCACTCAGACCTAGTCAGATCCTCAGTGTGTTTGAACCAGGGGGACCTGGGAATACACACTTAGCCAGATTATTTGGATTGTATTCTGTTTATGCTTAAGCTAGTTCCAGGGTGTAGAGACCAAGGACCTCACACCCAGCTTAGGGAACTGTATTATCATCTGTGTTATACTTCAGACTAGTTCCAGGGTGTAGAGACCAAGGACCTCACACCCAGCTTAGGGAACTGTGTTATCATCTGTGTTATACTTCAGACTAGTTCCAGGGTGCTGAGACTACGGACCTCGCACCCAGTCTAGGGAATACTGTATTATCATCTGTGTATTCTTCAGACTAGTTCTGGGGTGCTGAGACCAAGGACCTCGCACCCAGAATAGGCATTGTTTGATATATGTTATGACTTCTAGCTTTTCTGACTACTCCTCTGTCTTCTGATTCGGTACCTCGTATATCTGATATTCCGTTGCCAGACCCTGCTTGACTTGGATACTAAATCAGCCTTCTGTCTTTGTACTTTATCTGTCAGTGTCAGTGCCCGACCTTGAGAGCTATCTCTCCCCTTAAAAGAGATAGTTTCCAGATCAGATAGTGACATCCATCTTAGGTGTCATTCACTCCTAGGTCCTTCCCGTCTCCAGCCTGACTCCTCCTTCTCCCAGAGCTGTGTCTCTATATTGTATACCACCTGCTCAGCAGGTACATTACTCAAAGTATTACTGTTACACCAAACACTCACTTATCCTTAGGTGTCCAGAGGTTAGCAATATATCTGATTATCGGTGATACTGCAGATCATCAATAATCAGGTATATATCTGCATTTTTGGTTATACTGCAGATCACCAATAATCAGATTCTCTCTGCGTGCTGACACCAATCGTTACAGAGCGGCAGACCAAACCCAAATGGACGCACTTCACAGCCGTCTTAATGCACTCACCACCTTGGTGGAAACGTTCATCCGAGTGCTAGACAGTCACCAGACTCAAATCAACGCTTTGTCTGGGACTGTGCAAGTCTATCAGACGGCTGTGGATGCAGTGCGATCTCCTTCTAGCACAAACATACGTATGTCTGTACCTGAAAGGTTTTCTGGCCACAGATCTGACTTCCGAAACTTTAAAAATCGAGTGTTGTCATAATTTGAGTTGAGACCTAGTTCCTCAGGAACTGTTGCACAGAGAATTACGTTTATCAAGACACTATTGTCAGGAGATTCCCAGACTTGGGCATATAGTCTCCAGCCAGGTGATAGCGCGTTAGTGTCAGTTGAGGCATTTTTAGACGCTATGGCCATAATTTACGATGATCCGGATATTGCCTCTACCGCTGAGCGGAAGCTTAAGACATTTCGGCAGGGCAAGGGTCTGGTGGAAAATTATGCAGCTGAGTTCAGGAAGTGGGCAGTTTCAGCTAGATGGGACTCATTCGCACTTCTGGACTGTTTTTTATTAGGGTTGTCAGACGCAGTCTTTGATCTGATGTTGGGTCACCCCGAGCCGAAGTCTATTGATGAGGCCATTTCATCAGCCATCAGAATTGATCGTCGCCTACGTTATCAGAGACAGACTCGGGTTAGGAACGATGTGAGATATGTTTCCTACACCGCGCCTCAACCTGATTCATTTCCATCTGATACATCACCACCCGACTCACCTCCACCAGAACCAATGCAGATTGGGCGGTCGACGTTGTCCCAGGTGGAGCAGAAGCACAGAGAGACAAAACAGCTGTCTATACTGTGCAGAGGAGGGTCATAAAGTTCAGAGTTGTCCCAAACGGTTGTTCCCTCTGGATGATAAACGTCTCCTTCTTCCTTGCACTATATCTTGGCAAGATAAGACAGAGAATACTGAGGCCTTCATTGATTCAGGCTCAGCAGCTAATTTTATGGATTACGAATTTGCTAAGAAATTGGGGATCCCGATCTCCCCTTTGAAACAACAGATTCGGGTCACTGCGGTGGATAATTCACCCCCTTTCCCAGACCCCAGATTTGGGGGTCACAATAGGGGTCTTGCATAAAGAAAGTCTATCATTTTTTTGTGTTACGAATAGCAACCTCCACGATCATTCTTGGCATGCCATGGTTACAGATTCACTCACCTCAGATTAATTGGGCCACGGGTCAGCTAACCAGCTGGTCTACCCACTGTTATCATCATTGTCTTGCGAAAGTAACCTTTGGTAAAACCAAGATTCACATGGAGGGATTGCCAGATCACTATTCAGAATTTGCAGACGTATTCTGTCCCAAGTCAGCAGATAAACTTCCTCCACACCATCCCTTTGATTGCCCCATTGATCTTAGGTCTGGTTGTATGCCCCCTAGAGGTCATCTCTATAACTTATCTGGGCCAAAGAAATTGGCCATGCAGGAATACATCCGAGAAAACTTAGCTAAAGGTTTTATTCGCCCTTCTCGATCCCCGGCCGGGGCAGGGTTCTTTTTTGTGAAAAAGAAAGATGGTGGTCTACGCCCTTGCATTGACTATCGGGGCTTAAATAAAATCACAGTAAAAAATCGCTATCCTTTGCCGTTAATAGATGATTTGTTTACTCAAGTCACCAATGCTAAGATTTTTTCAAAGTTGGATCTGAGGGGTGCTTACACAATCTTGTGCGAATCAGGGACGGTGATGAATGGAAGACGGCCTTTAACACACCCGACGGGCATTACGAGTACCTAGTGATGCCTTTCGGGTTGTGTAATGCACCGGCCCTTCTTTCAAGAACTGATCAATGAGGTATTCAGAGAGGTATTGTGCAAATTCGTCTTGGTATACTTAGATGACATTCTAATTTTCTCGTCCAACCTCTCAGAGCACAGAGATCATGTTAAGTTTGTGTTACGAAAATTGAGACAAAACATGCTGTACGCTAAACTGGAGAAATGCATATTTGAAGTGACCTCTGTCGCCTTTCTACGGTACATAATTTCAACCTCTGGCCTCTCTATGGACCCTGGGAAAGTTTCAGCTGTGTTAGATTGGCCTCAACCTGTGGGATTGAAGGCTCTCCAGAGGTTCCTGGGGTTCGCTAACTACTACAGAAGGTTCATAAAGGGGTACTCTACGGTGATCTCACCTCTCACCAGTCTCACAAAGAAAGGGGCAGATACTCACCACTGGTCCCCTGAGGCCCATGCTGCTTTCTCCACGTTAAAGAAATTGTTCTGTACTGCACCCATTTTGAGACACGTTGACACCACCTTCCCCTTTATCGTGGAGGTAGATGCCTCAGAGGTAGGGGTAGGGGCTGTGCTGTCTCACCGTTCTGGGTTGCAGGGAAAGCTACACGCCTGTGCCTATTTTTCATGTAGGTTTTCACCCGCTGAGAAAAACTACGATATAGGCAATAGGGAACTTCTAGCCATTAAGTTGGCCTTTGAGAAATGGTGACATTGGCTAGAGGGTGCAGAACATACCCTTACTGTCTATACTGACCACAAGAATTTGGAGTACATTGAGGGCGCTAAGAGACTTAGCCCTCGACAGGCTCGGTGGTCATTGTTCTTCTCGAGATTCAGATTTGTAATCACGTACACCCCTGGTAGTAAAAACATCAAAGCTGATGCTTTGTCCAGATGTTTTGAGCCTGGGACAGCACAGCCCTCAGACCCAGAAACCATTCTGCCGCAGAAAGTGGTTCTGGCCGCCACTGAGACCTGGAGGGACTGGACTAAAACGTTGAGTCCGTTCCAACAGGATGTACCAGAGGGAAAGCCTGAAGGGGTCATGTTTGTACCACTGCCTTTTCGTCTACAAATACTGCAGTTGTTTCATTCTCACAAGAATGCTGGGCATCCTGGAGCCACCAGAACTCAGGACCTTGTAGCAAGATGTGCCTGGTGGCCTTCATTGACAACTGACTGCAAAGAGTATGTAAGAGAATGTGCAGTGTGTGCAAGAAGCAAACCCTCCCGTCAGGCACCTGTTGGGACATTACAATCACTGCCAGTCCCGAAGGAACCATGGACCCATCTCTCCATGGATTTTGTGGGCGAACTCCCTAGGTCTGAAGGCCTGACGGTCATTTGGGTGGTAGTCGATCGTTTTAGCAAGATGGCCCATTTTGTCCCCCTGAAAGGACTCCCCTCGGCCCAGGAGTTGGCCGATCTCTTCGTCCAACATGTTTTCCAGCTGCTGGCATTCCGGAAAATATAGTGTCAGATCGGGGAGTCCAATTTGTTTCTAAATTCTGGAGGGCATTCTGCCAGCAGTTAGACATGGAGCTATCTTTCTCATCAGGCTACCACCCACAGACCAATGGCCAGACCGAGAGAACCAATCAGTCTCTGGAACAGTTTTTGAGATGTTATGTGGCAGATGTTCAAACTGACTGGCTTAGGCTCCTGCCATTTGCAGAATTTGCACTTGAGGAATTGAACTTGAGGAGCTCCTCCTCGGGCTTTTCTCCATTCCAGGTGGTGACTGGAAGGTCACCTAAGTTCACCCCATTGCCAGTGGCTGCCACCCCGTTTCCAGCCCTGGAGGATTGGCAAAGGTCCTTGAAGAAGACGTGGGGAATGGTAGAAAGAAACTTGAGGAGGGCTTTTCAGAGTCAGAAGAAACAGGCTGATAAAAGACGTTCCATTGAGTGGGAGTTTCTTTCAGGTGACTTGGTCTGGGTGTCCACACGACATTTGGCTCTGAAGCAACTGTCTCCCAAGTTAGGTCCCAGATATGTGGGTCCGTTTCCTGTGATAAGGAAAATCAATGATGTCACTTACGCCATTGATCTCCCCGCCAGCATGCGGGGTGTGAGATCTTTCCATGTGTCCTTGCCGGCAGTGCACGTGGATTCTGCTCCTCCCCCCTGTGTTGATTGATGACCTGAGTATGAAATTGAGAAGATTCTTGACTCCCGACTTGTGCAGAACTCTGTGCAGTATTTGGTGCATTGGAAAGGCATTGAGGAGAGAACTTGGGTGCCAGAATGTCGCATGCATGCAGAGGAGTTAAAAAAGGAGTTTCATAACTTACATCCTGAGAAGCCGGGCAGGAGATGTCCGGAGTCCACTCCTCTTGGGGGGGTACTGTTGTGAGAGATCGCGGAAAAGCCGCCACAGTTGCTACTGAGCAGCCGGCTGATTCCGCGTCCAGTGCGGCGGTTTGCAGGGTTGGTGCGGAAGCGTGTGTTTGGTAGCAGGGCAGAACGCGGAAAAGCCGCCGCATGCAACAACAGTAAGGCGGCTGGTTCCGCTTCCAGCGCGGCTGTTTGCACGCGGCAGCGTGTGTCTGGTGTGGCTGAGTCTGTTACTTAGGAATACACGCGCGCGCGCGCTGAGAGGCAGAATTCTTATACTAAGCAGGAAGAGTCAGCTGACCCCGCCGATCAGCTGACTCCTGAGCGGGATACTATTGGTTGAGCAATTAGGGGTGGTGCTGGAGAGCACTACTCCATATATAGTTCCTGCTGGTCACTTGCAAGTTGTCTGCCGTTGCGATCACTACGTGGAAGCACTCAGACCTAGTCAGATCCTCAGTGTGTTTGAACCAGATTATTTGAATTGTATTCTGTTTATGCTTAAGCTAGTTCCAGGGTGTAGAGACCAAGGACCTCACACCCAGCTTAGGGAACTGTATTATCATCTGTGTTATACTTCAGACTAGTTCCAGGGTGTAGAGACCAAGGACCTCACACCCAGCTTAGGGAACTGTGTTATTATCTGTGTTATACTTCAGACTAGTTCCAGGGTGCTGAGACTACCGACCTCGCACCCAGTCTAGGGAATACTGTATTATCATCTGTGTATTCTTCAGACTAGTTCTGGGGTGCTGAGACCAAGGACCTCGCACCCAGAATAGGCATTGTTTGATATATGTTATGACTTCTAGCTTTTCTGACTACTCCTCTGTCTTCTGATTCGGTACCTCGTATATCTGATATTCCGTTGCCAGACCCTGCTTGACTTGGATACCGAATCAACCTTGAGAGCTATCTCTCCCCTTTAAAGAGATAGTCTCCAGATCAGATAGTGACATCCATCTTAGGTGTCATTCACTCCTAGGTCCTTCCCGTCTCCAGCTTGACTCCTCCCCCCGGAGAGCCTCAGGCTGCTGGAAGGTTCCTGTTCTCCCAGAGCGGTGTCTCTATATTGTATACCACCTGCTCAGCAGGTACATTACTCAAAGTATTACTGTTACACCAAACACTCACTTATCCTTAGGTGTCCAGAGGTTAGCAATATATCTGTATTATCGGTGATACTGCAGATCATCAATAATCAGGTGTATATCTGTATTCTTGGTGATACTGCAGATCACCAATAATCAGATTCTGCGTGCTGACACCAATCGTTACATTTACCAAGCCTAATCCCAAGTTTTGATGGTGCTGAATTCCTGACTCAATTGCAAAGTCTCCAAACAGGCCATCATTACAAAATTTATTATGGAGATCATGGTCACTAGTGGGAATAAGTCATGAAAAATGAAGAGACCTTGTTATTTTTGTGATAATTTATTTTATATAGGGAACTTATAGGTATGATGTGACAGATGAGCACTAGCTGTAGACATCCATCAGGTGGCTCTTCACTCAGCATGATTGCATGGTGTAGGTGTGGGGACATTAGCAGACCAAAGATGAAGCAATCCCGGGACGCAAGGGTAACTTCGGGAAAAAGTGTTATCCCAAATAAATGGGGAAGCACGGGTCATGTACAGTTCGTATATCAAATGTAAAAAATGATACCACACTCTGCTTCAATTCACCAAAATTACACTCATTAAACCATCATTTCAAAACACGATTACTGAATAAAATCTAAAAAACCATGAGATCACATGCCAATATGTTAAACCCAGCACTGGAGATGGCCCGAATGGTTCGCCCGGCGGGTAGTCCGCGCGGATATCAGCTACCCGCAGCGGGTAGTGGACACATGGCGTGTTCAACCCGCCTCCTATACCTAGTCATTGGGCTAATTGACCCTCTACATCACTGTCAGCAGACACAGGGCAGGCTGCACTCCCTCCTGGACCCCCCCCCCCCCCATAAAAATGCTGCAGCGCCGGCCATGTTCTCACTCTGCTGATCTTGCTATAGTGAGAAGAAGGGAGAGACATTTGGAGATAGGGAAAGCGTTAGTTAGGCTGTTGTTAGCTTGCTCCTCGCTCAATCTCGTTGCTAAAAGCACCCCACAAAAAGCTCTTTTGAGAGCTAATATTCTTTGTGTGTGTGTGTGTCACAGACAGGCATAGAAATATAGCTCTGTCACAACTGGGCCTAGTTGCTGTAATGTGCCAACCAGGCCCAGCCCACTCTGTATTACCATTGCATATCTTTTCACTGCATTTATGATTTAACTTACTAAAGCATAGCTGTCTTTGTGGGTGACACTGCATACATAGAAAACTATTCACTGCCAAATTCGGCATGAAATTAAATAAATGTATGCGTAATAAATTCATAATTCGTAATTACGAATGAAAATACAAAGTCAATTGAATTATGAATCTGTAATTGCCTGTATGCGTAATTGGGAAAATGTACACATAATTTCGCTTAATCGTAATTAGCAGATTACTATCATCACTAGCCACAGTCATTGCTGGGCCTTGTAGTTCTACTATTGTCTTCTATCTATTACAAGCCAGCACACTGTCTACCATCATAAGCTGTGCTTCGCTTCCAACTGTATCTGTTATTGATATCTGTGTGGGTTACACACTGCATACAAGCCATAGTCAGTTGCTGGCCCTTGTAGTTCTACTATACTCTTCTAACTATTGCAAGCAAGCCAGCACATTGTCTATCATAAGCAGTGCTTAGCTTGCAACTGTATGCATGACTGAAAGTACTATATAGGATATCTCTGTGTGTGTGTTGAAGTACACAGCCCAGTGATACACACATGCACTCACAGCTGTTGTCTATTTGACACTGTGTGCGTCTTTGTGATTACACACACTGTCTACCACTATTGAATACTGTTAGTAGTACTGCATATCCCAAATATGAGAAAAATAACAGGCAGAGGCAGGCCACCCAGCAGGTATTTTCAAGGTCATGCTGCCGTGATTTTGTGCGGCCTTTGACCAAAGTACAGTGTTCAGAAGGCACGTCCCCACCAACCCCCAAAATTCTGAGGAAGTGGTTGAGTGGCTTAAACAGCGCACCACATCTTCTACAGCTTCTGCTCAGAACCTCCGTGATGCATCGTCCTTCTGCTCAGCTTCTGGTTTCACACAAAAAATGACCACTAGCAACCCAGCTGCTCCACTTGATGTGTCAAAGGAGTTATTCACACATGATTAATTTAGTGATACACTTGGGGTCATCCAGCCAACATGCTTTTCAAGGCCTGCTGTTGCCACCACCCGAATGCCGACATTCCAAAGCTCACCAGTGTGCCATTTTTTTGTTTGTGTGCCTCTGATACCAGCAATGCTATCTGCAACCTCTGCCAAAAGAAACTGAGTCATGGGAAGCCCAACTACCAACTAGGAACAACTGCTTTGCGAAGGCACCTGATCGCAAAACACAAACACCAATGGTATGCACACATTAATAAAAGCAGCACAAATATAAAAAACTGTTCGTAGCAAGGTTATTTTGTGGGTAATGGGCAAAAAATGATGCCCGTTGTTGCCAACGCTTATTATAACACCTGTATTTTTCAATTTTCATCTTCATGGCCTACACTCTTGCCAACGTGCGCAGGTGAACGGCAATCACTACACAAACATTGACGCCCAGTGGACTGACATTTTATGTCCTGGGAGAGTCAACTAATGACAACCCTTTGCGGCTGTTTGCAGCAGTGGGTTAAAACATGAGTTTAGTCTGTCAGTGTGACTTACACTACCTGCTGATCCATGTATACACACGCAAGATGTTTTCAAGCACTTTATGCCTCCAATTTAGGAATGCAATTTGATTTCTGCCCTTTAGGGATTATAACCCTGCTCTGCATCAAATCTGGATTTTTCACAGGGACTTTTTGCGTGTATCCCGCTCCGCCATGCCCCCCTCCAGGTGTTAGACCCCTTGAAACATCTTTTCCATCACTTTTATAGCCAGAAACAGTGTTTGTAGTTTTTAGTACGCCTGCCCATGGAAGTCTATTGTGGTTCGCCGAAAGTTGGCGTCCGCGGTCTGCAGACCTAAAATCGGAGGTTCAAACCATCTCTACCCAGCACAGCTGGCTATGCTAACACCCCTCATATGACCAACATCTAGACAAATCACATCTGAGATCCCATACATACTGTACATCAGAGTCCTGGGAAATGCCTATCTCTGGCTGCCAACCAGGTGACTCACCGTGAAAAAAAAAGCCTTGGAAGGGTGTAGAATTATTTTTTATGAAATATTGCATTTTATACCAGCCACATTGAATCTGTTGCTTATACATAAGAGATTTTGTGTTAGCAATTCAGAGCATGCGTCCAGTGTCCACGCTAAAAAAGCAAATCTGCAGAATGAGTTTCCTAGTGACTGCTGCACCTTTATATGGCGCGGAGCTCTGCAATGCTGCAATGGTTAAAAGCTCTATAATTCTGGGAGGTAAGCTGTCCTTTCAAGTTGCGGTTTCAGTATTTTTTCACCCTTCTTTTATCCCCACTTGATCCATTTACCTTATCTTCGTCCAGGTTTCTTTCTTGCTGTGATAAACTTTATTGCAGCAAGAAAGCATATTGACCGCCAAGAACTTGTAAAGGTACAGCAAACACTGATTAACGTTTTTTTTTTTCTACAATTTAAAACAAATCTAAACCTTCATTAAAAACTGAAACATGCAACATAATATTCCACTGACACAAAGCTGTTTCTTAATCAAATGTAATTAAAAATTATTTTTGCCATTTAGCTACATAGGGTAGATAAACTCGGAAACTAGGGCCAGTTTATTAAAAACTGGGTACAAAACTGGGATTCTGGATAGGAAAAAGGCTGAGGCCCTAAGGGCTCTTTCACACCAGAGCCCTTTTTCAGCGTTTTAACGCAAAGTCTATACTTTGCGTTAACCAAGGTAAAAGGAAAGTCCATAGACTTTCATTTTACCTTTCACACCTGACGCTGCGTTTCGATGCGTTGCGGTACGACGCACCCGGGCGCATTTTATCATCGGGAATCGGGGTTTCCCCTTCGAGTTAATTAACTACTATCGCCGCTACTCAGCGTCGCACCGCAGATTCCCGACGACACGCCGCAACGCGTGCTGGAGCCGTTCTCCTGCACGCTTTTAATGTGTAACCGGCCTAAGGGCGAAAAAAAACATAACATTGTAACAAGGAAACTGTCTAGCTGCAAAACAGAGATCTGCATCTGCAAGCATCAAATACATTATGTCAAAGTTCAACAGATATATCGGGAGCCGTGCGACTAGGGTAGCTGCCATAGGCGCCCCTTGTCACTAATTCCCAGGGGGGCGCATCGAGGAGTGACTAGGCAGCAAGTTTATGCAGCCGGCGACTCATTCCTCCCCCCGCCAGGTCTGAGCGACTAATACTTCTTAAACTGTCTGCTTTCGGTTGTGCGAGTACTTTGTGTCCTGAGGGAGAAACTCTAGACCCGGCCGGCTATTCATCTCCCTATACACATACTCTTTCCGCCCAGCACTGCTACACCGCTCGCTGGTTGGCTGCAGGCCGGGCATCTCCTCCCGTGATTGGCCGAGTGGTGCTGCTAGGGCTGATGCGATCGGAGAGGAGAACTGCCTGCCGACGGACCGAGTGAGGCTCACACAGAGAGCGCAGTGTGCACACACTTGCTGTATACCATGTGAACAGAGGCAGGCAGAGCTGAGACAAGCTCTTTGATAAGTTAAAAGTATTTATAAGACCTACAATCAGTTAAGTACTTACTGCAGGGGGCTTCTCGCTGGTGGTCTGACCTGATAAAATCCTGCTACTTCACTCACCATGCTTTCTCAAACACACACAATGCTTGACACATACACCATCACACGAACACACGTACCCCTACACACACACACCTGCTGGGTCTAGCAAGGTCTGAGCCCGTCAGCCTCCAGCACCTAGCCCCCCCTCCCCTCCCCTTGGTTCTTTACTATCTCCAAATAGAGACACATTGGTGACCTTTTGTGCAAGGGGCCATGGGTACATGGGGTTCTTGGAGGGGGGGAAGGGGGTGCAATTACAGTGTTTGCCATGGGCGCTATTTTACCTAGATACACCAAGTGATACCTTCCTGCTTTCAAGGGTGCCTAAAAATGCACCGAACTTTTCAGTTTCCTTTATAGTATATACCAACTTTTATTTATTGCGTCGCATCTATGATTATTGTGTGCTCCACTCACTGCTGGAGGGGGGGGGGGGGCACTGTTACTGTTGGTGAGGTGCAGGTACTTTTTGGGGAATACTTAGACCACATACCACACATACATAAGTAGTCAATTAACAGACCAATGGGGAGCTTTGGAGCCAAATTCAAAGATGCTTTGAGCTCTGCTATACAAAGTATAGCAGAGCTGAATCTCGCTCCATGGCTTTTCCCCTCTCCTCCACACACACTGCACATATCGCCCCCACCTACACTGGCACCCTGATAGGTGCTATGGGTGCTCCATGGTGCCAGTGTAGGTGGGGGCGATATGTGCAATATGTGGAGGCGATATGTGCAGTGTGCGGGGAGGAGAGCAGAAAGCCATGGAGGGAGACAGAGGGAGATGCAGCTCTGCTATATTAAGTATAGCAGAGCTGGCAGCGGTGAGCGGTGGTGTGTGGCGGCGGGTACGCAGAGAACAAAGTAAGTAAAATAGAGGAAATTGACATGGGACACTTCAGAGGGTATTGGCGTAGGAAATTTTTTTTTAAAAAGGTACAGGTAAGTATTTCTGGTTAATTAAGATTACTAAAGGACTTTTTTTGTTGTTGTGTTTTTATTTTACTTAACCCTCTGTACCCTATACTCATTTCTCCTTGGAGGGGGGTGGTTATCTGGGCGTCCCCTTCTTAATTCCCCTTCTGGCTTGCAGCCAGCCCAGAAGGGGGATTACCTCACATTGCCACGATAATCCCCAAAGGCTATTTTTTGTGTTGCCGTTCGATGCATTCAACACACGGCACCGCTTTATTAACGCCAGTTAGCAGTGTGAATCCGGCCAGAAGGAAGAAAGGAAAAACTAAATTTTGGCTGGGGTTTTACTATAAAGGACAACTGTAGTGAGAGGGATATGGAAGCTGCCATATTTATTTCCTTTTAAGCAATACCAGTTGCCTGCCTACCCTGGTGATCCTCTGCCTCTAATATTTTTAGCCATAGACTCTGAACAAGCATACAGCAGATCAGGTGTTTCTGACATTATTGTCAGATCTGAGATTAGCTGCAAGCTTGTTTCTGGTGTGATTCAGACACCACTGCAGCCAAACAAATCAGCGGGGTTGCCAGGCAATTGGCATTGTTTAAAAGGAATCAAATATGGCTGCCTCCATATACCTCTCACTACAGCTGTCCTTTAACCACTTGAGGACCCACCCTTTACCCCCCCTTAAGGACCAGCGTTGTTATTTGTGATCTGTGCTGGGTGGGCTCTACATCAGGGTGCATCCAGAGCGATCAGATCGCCCCCCTTTTTCCCCCACTATGGGGATGATGTGCTGGGGGGTCTGATCGCTCCTGCCTGCCGGTGTTGCGGGGGGGGGCACCTCAAAGCCCCCCTCCGCGGCGAAATCCCCTCCCCCCTCCCTCTCCTACCTGGCCCCCCTGGTGTTCCGGGCTGCACAGGACGCTATCCGTCCTGTGCAGCCAGTGACAGGACGCCCCCTGTCACATGGCGGCGATCCCCGGCCGCTGATTGGCCGGGGATCGCCGATCTGCCTTACGGCGCTGCTGCGCAGCAGCGCCGTACAATGTAAACAAAGCGGATTATTTCCGCTTGTGTTTACATTTAGCCTGCGAGCCGCCATCGGCGGCCCGCAGGCTATTCACGGAGCCCCCCGCCGTGAATTGGCAGGAAGCAGCCGCTCGCACGAGCGGCTGCTTCCTGATTAATCAGCCTGCAGCTGGCGACGCAATACTGCGTCGCTGGTCCTGCAGCTGCCACTTTGCCGACGCGCGGTATGAGTGCGCGGTCGGCAAGTGGTTAAGAAAAACAAAAAAAGTAACAGTCCTATAAATAGTCCCATGGAATAGTTCCAAACAAACAAGCTTACATTTCTAGAAAACAGAAAACAATATTCACATAGCAGAATCTAAATTGCTTCCCTAAAACAGCCAGGCACTCAGTCCATCAAAAAAAAAAAATACATTGAAATGCTTAACCACTTGAGGACTGCAGTGCTAAACCCCCCTAGTGACCAGGCCATTTTTAAGGCTAAGCTGCAGGGCCGCACAACACAGCACACAAGTGATTCCGGCCCCCCTCCTTTTCTCCCCACCAACAGAGCTCTCTGTTGGTGGGGTCTGATCGCTCCCCCCATGCTTCTGCCTATGAGAGCCGATCGCTCTCTGGTCCCCCAGGGGGACAGCTGTGTCACACGGCTGTCCCCAGTGCAGCGCTGCTGCTGATCGCAGCGCTGCACCTTGTAAATAGACGGCGATCACGCCGTCTAACAGTCTCCCGAGCGGCAATAGCCCCCCAGCCTGCGCCTGATCTTCTGCAACACAGAGCCCCAGGACTTTATGCCAATTGGTGTTAGGCGGTCCTGGGGCTGCTGCCACGGCCACACCCATTGGCGTGACGCGGTGGGCAGAAGGTTAACATAAAATGTATACCTTTATGTGAAGTGTAGTTAGTTGTAAGACCCTGCATATTCTAACATGCAAGAGCAAATGCAAATTTGCACGAGCTGTGCCTCTAAATCAGGCTTTTTCAACCAGGGTTTCTTGAGGACTCTGCAGGGGTTCCTTGGCATTTTCCCCCATCGTGGGGGAAGTATAATAAAGCACACTATAATAGGTAGTACTGTAACAAGAAGCACTAATTTGGGCGGTCAGGAGACAGTATAATGAGTGGCAGTGTAATGGGGGTAGTGAAATAAACAGCCACACATACTTTTAAAGACCATGCCTCCTGCAAAATAAATGCAGGGGTTCCTCGAGATCAAAACATTGTTTGCAGGGGTTCCTTGAAATCCCAAAGTTATTTGCAGGGTTCCTCCAGGGTAGAAAGGTTGAGAAAGGCTGCTCTAAATTGAGCTGAATAGGTTAAATTTGCAGCCGGATATATCAGGTCCCACTTGGTGATGCACACATTAGGCTCTATTTGCAAAGAGTGACAGCATTTGGTAATGCTGAAAACAGCTGATTTAACCAATCACCTTCCCAAATTGCAATTCATTATACTGATTACCACACAAAAAATGAATATTACCAACTAGTGAGGTAATTTACGGACTTGTGCGGTAATTGCCTCAAGAAATTACAATTCACAAAGATTTCCGCATTTGGTTTACTGGGCAAAAGTGTTCAATATTTTTCTCCAGCTCAAAGCAGCTGATAACTTGCTATCCCCATGCTGTATCTGTGCGGTGGATTTGACAGACCACATTTAGGGAGAGCCAGGCAGCTGATAGGGAGAGCCAGACAGCCAATAGGGAGAGCCACACAGCCCTGCTTTTCAGCTGATTTGATGCAATGGGGTATTGGGTGGGTCTTTCATTGTAGAAGAACAGAGGAAGGTGACAATTCTAGGGGCTTTTCTGCATCCCTTTAAATGTGCAAATCTGTATTCTGGCATACAGAAGAGCTCCCCCTGGTGGCTGCAGCACATATAAAGGGTGGTCAGGATACACTGCAGAGAAAACCTCAGAGTCATACACACAGCTCCCTGCCTGCCCGCTGCCCGCTACCAGCAAGTGACACCGAGCAGGGCTTAGTGAATTAAGGCATGTTTGTTTGGTAAATTACTGAACGTTTGCCTCATGCGGAAAAAAAAAGTGAATTTGGAAAAAAAAAGTGTAAAATACTGAATTAGGTATTGTACCGAACAAAATTATTTTACCGAACTGCCCTTTGTGAATACAGTCCATTCTCTTGTTAGTGAGCATTGTTGCATTCTTTACTTTGGAGGTGGGTGGTAGATGGCTCTACCTGGGTAGTGGCAGCCTTGGGGTGAGCCATCTGTGCCTGCCCCCCCCTCCACCCCCGGGGTGTGATGCATGAGAGCCACCCCTGAGCTTTAACAGGCTTGGGGTGACCCCTGCATTACACCCCTATCTCAGTGGTGCTCCCAAGTCGTGCTTATTTTGCAGATTTTTACCAATACAGATGGACGCAATGTGTTACAAGGTAGGTACCTAAATTGAGGCGATTAAGCCAAATTTGCAGCCACGTATATCAGGTTCCATTTGGTGATGCACACATTCTCTTGTTAGTGAGAATGTATAGGTTTAATTGAAACAAAAATGTACAAACGGGATATCAACCTCTATTCACTTACTATTGCACGTCTCACCCTATAAAAAGTACAGATGTATAGAATTATTGTAAGGGAGCCACTTCCTGTAAATGATTACATTATAGTGAGTACTTTGTTCAGACACTAATATATCTGAAAAGAACGTATCGGCTTACAGCTAAGACAGTTTACTGAGGAAGCAAATACTGTATTTTCTTGATTATCGCTCAACCATAATATTAAACAAAAACGTATACATTTGTATAGAATTATTGTAAAGGAGCCATGGAATATTAATATACAAAATTTGTTACACCAACTATAACAATTTGAAACAATAGCTAATAGTACAAAAAAAACTTCGACTAATAACCAAGAGCAATGCATAGAGGCCTCTAGCAAAAAACAGTCACCAGTGGGAGTGCCCTTCAACTTTGAAAGGGAAGTGAGAAGGCTACTGAGTGATAAAAACCCCCTATAAACGAGTGAGTATCAATCCGTTTCCAGGGCTTATTGAGAAAATCAACCTTTAAGCTCCAGTGGGGATTTTTGGAGGGGGTACTACTGGAGAGGGAGCTAAAGTACTTGACGGTAACAGAATATACTATACCCACTTTCTATATACTCCCAAAACACATAAGAATGTAACTACCCCACTGGGGTGCCCAATAGTGTCAGGGAACAATAGCCCCCTAGAACGTCTAAACATCTAAATTTGTGGACACAAAAATTAAAGACATTGTCAAGAATCTCCCCTTGTTTGTGATGGATACCAGGGATGTGCTGGCTGGCATCGAGGGTGTGCATGTGGAAGAGGACTGGTTATTAGTGGGCTTTGATGTTGAGGCCTTCTTTACATCAATACCAAATAAAAAGGGACTTGAGGCTTTGGACTATTACCTCATCATCTATTATGCAGATTGTGTGAACCAGGTTGACGTTATTCTGGACTCTATGGGACTGAATTTGGAAAACAACTTTTTTGAATTTAATGGCAGTATCTAGAGACAAACACGAGGTGTCACTATGGGTGCGGCATGCTCTCCTGCCTATGCGTGCCTGCACTTGGGTTTTTAGGGGGCAGGAGGTGGTGAGGGGCACTATTGGGTATCGAGAGCACGTCGCACTTTGGATAAGACATGTGGATGACATCCTTGTTCTGTGGAAGGGTTCTGAAGCAGAGTTGCTGACCTTTGTTGGAATTTTGAACAATAATGATAATAACATATTTTTGACGGTGAATTACAGCCTCTCTGAGATAGCGTTTCTTGATCTCTCTTGATAATCTCCTTACTACATGTAGAGACCCCAGGAAACACCCTCTTGTCTGCGCATAGCTCTCACCTCCCCTCCCAAAAATGGGCTGTGCCGACCGGTCAATTTCTCCAGTTGTGCAGGAATTCTAACAATTTGGAGGACTTCTATAGAGAAGCTGGGGAGTTGAGGGCCAGGCTATTGGGAAGAGGGTATCCTAATAGAGTTGTGATTACAGTTTACCACAGAGTATTGGCCAGGAATAGGTCAGATTTGCTTAAAAAACACTGTGAGAAGGAGGAAAGTGCTGCTGCTGCCTCTGACAGTAGAACAATTGTTGGAGGGGAGGGGGGTTGTCCCGTATTGTCACCACCTTCGGGGCCCATTTCAATGAAGTCAAAGATATATTGAGCTGACATTGGCATTTAATGGGGAGAGATCCCTTGATTTCCAAAATTGTGGGGAGCTACCCAAACATGGCCGCACGGAGATGTACCAATCTGGGAGACCTTTTGGTCAGCAGCGAATTTAAATGGGACAGAAGGAAGAGAGGAATAATGCTTCCAAGAAAGGAATGTATAAATGTCTTGATTGTGACATATGTCAATATGTACAGACAGGGAGCCACTATTTCAATCATGATTGTAGTAAATCGTTCCCTGTGAATGATCGAATTGTATGTACAACAGAGAGAATGATCTACCAGATCCGCAGTCCATGTAACTTATCCTATATAGGTAAGACATTTAAATCCCTAAATACCCATATAGGTGAACATGTGTCTAATATTAAAAATCCAAATGTGGACAGAAAGAAACTAAATCCTATTGTCAGGCTTTTCTGGTCACCTACTGTGAGTCAGGCTGTATGCCCGTATGACTGACATATATAACCCAGCCCTAACACCTGTGAAAGCTCCTGCCTAATACAAACTATAATACCCTACAGTCAGATGTAGCATACAAGCTGGCAGACAGCAATCACCAAACACAGCAAGGCAATGTAACACAGTATATTTAATAGTCATTTGAGGCCTATAGGCTGAGGCAATCCAGATGAAGTCAAGGTGGCAGGGAATGGCTGAAGTATAATCAATAGACAGATGTGAGGTCAATCAGTCCAGGGTCAATGCATCAGGCAGTGTTCATGCGAATCCTTTAACAAGCCAGGTCGGTAACAGGGTATCCAATAGAGAAGCGTGGTCAGATTCAAGCCGGGTCGGTAACAGGTAATCCAATCTAGAAGAAGCTTAGTCAAGAGACAGGCATAAGTCCTCAGCAAGACAAGCACTCGGTGTGAGCGCAATCTCAGCAACAAGCCCAGTATAGGCTATCACGGGCACAGACTGGAGCACTCACCAGGTTCAAATACAAGGCCAGACTAATCGGAGCTCGGCGTGTCATCTGATCAGCTTACACGCAGGGAGACACGTGGCTACTGTTTACGTAGGCAGAGAGAGCGCACTGACACGCGTCCTCCGTCTGCTGCCCTGCACGCATGTGAGTCAGCGCCAGGGACGACAACAAACTGTGAATCAGCGGCAGGGGCCTGCCGACTCCTTACACCTATGGTTTTGCACTTTAAAACGGTGCACAACTCTGATCCGCGAGGGTTAAAAGTCATGGGTATTTTTAAATGAAACATAAGTTCCAGACGTGGGGACTTTGATAAAGAATTGAGAAAAAAGAATCTGCACTAATCTTTGAATGTGGCACTCTGATACCTTAAAGGAGTTATCAGGCAAAATAGCCCAAATGGGCTTTACTCACCTGGGGCTTTCTCCAGCCCCTTGCAGCCGACTGTCCCACGCCGACCGCTCCTCTCCCCGCCACTGTCCCGGTCTTGCCGCTCGCTATTTTTCTGCGACTGCGCAAAGCATCGCTGTCAATAATGGCCACGTGGGCCGCGCCGAACTGTGCAGGCGCAGTAGTTCTGCGCTTGCGCAAAACACCGCGGACAACGTGGCCATGATTGAGAGCGGCGCTTCATGCAGCTGCAGTACGGCTGACCACGCGGTCGGCCTGAATAACGAACGTCGAGACCAGAACAGCAGCGGGGAGCGGAGCATTAAGCGCGGGACTGTCGGCTGCAAGGGGCTAAAGAAAGCCCTAGGTGAGTAAAGCCCATTTGGGCTATTTTGCCTGATAACTCCTTTAGGACTCAATAAGGATTTGAATATAAAAGTCTTTCTGTAGTCTTTGTACTCTCCCTATATTCCGGAGTGAGTATTTCCTGCGTTCTCCCTGGTCGCTATGATAACAGCAATTGGAACGCATAAGCATATTTTTAAACTATGTGATTGGATATCCATTCGCCCACGGAGTATAAATGGGCGTTCCTACAGAAATGACGTCACGTCTGAAGAGGTCCAGTGACTATGTCATAGACTATTTCTTATGGTTTCTTCTTCTTATGGTTGAGCGATAATCAAGAAAATACAGGATTTGTTTCCTCAGTTAGGGCCTGTTTCCACTACACGCAGATAAGATGCAGAATGGATGCAGAAAAACTGACTCCAATGAATGCCTATGGGAAAATCTGCATCAGAAAAATTGCGATTAGTGGAAACAGGCCCATAGGCATTCATTGGAGTCAGTTTTTCTGCATCCAATCTGCGTGTAGTGGAAACAGGCCCTAAACTGTCTTAGCTGTAAGCCGATACGTTCTTTTCAGATATATTGGTGTCTGAACAAAGTACTCACTATAATGTAATCATTTACAGGAAGTGGGAGTGAACAACCTTTTACTTCCTTGTATAGGAATGCTGTATAGCTACTCTGCATGAGACAAGCTGCTTGTGGAAAATAAATCTTTCATAATGGAGACAACTGGAAAAGTAAGAAAACAAATTTTTTTATTTATAAATGTGGGTGTTTGAAGTACATAATAAAGGTAGCATTTTGCAGACACTGGAGCATAATGACCCTGAAGAGGGCAACCATTTGTGCCTTTATTTACAGCCATCTCTTCATGGGCAAACATTTTGAAAGTTCTAACAAGAACCTGAACTTTAAAGTTTCATTGCTGACTTTCTGTGGAAAATGCAATTTCCTGTCACAGTATGCTGCAGTGGCATAGTTTCTGTATTGTACAGGTTAGCTGTACCACTCTGGGATATAGTATAGGGTCTGTTGTGACACTGGAGTGCTGTGTGCTGTGCATGTCACCATTTTCTGCAGTGAATGCAAACAATAGCACCATAACAGACATGCAAAAAGGTTCAAGGACACTTTCTGTATATCGATTTGTCCAGTGTTGAAAAATGCAGACTGGTAGGCACAGCAGGCAAAATCAGTGGCCTAGCCCATAACAACTACATAGGTTAAGTGTTCAGACTGCACTAGCTGCATGTTTGTTCAAGATGTGTGAAACAGCTTATAATGAAAGAGTCTCCTCCTTTTAGCGGATCAGTGAATAATGGCGCACAGCGCCTATGCATACAAATGGCGCCGCATTAAAAAGATACGCTTATCGCTATTTATCGTTAGTACTGCATAATAATGGTGCACAGGGATAAATAAAAAAAGAAAAATGGCACACACTAACGTTATTTATCAATAGTGGCACACACTAACGTTATTTGTCAATAGTGCCGTTCATTTGCCAAACATCAGATGTTATTGCCCACAGTAACGTTATTTATCAATAGCGCCCTACATAAGCCAAACTGCAGACGTTATTTATAACTGCAAAACGGTGAATGGATTTAATGTAACACTGTCAAGGTTAGGGTTAGGCACCACTGGGGGAGTTTTAGGGTTAGGCACCATCAGGGGGGTCTTAGGGTTAGGCACCACCAGGGGGGGGGGTCTTAGGGTTAGGCACCAACCGGGGGGGTCTTAGGGTTAGGCACCACCAGGGGGGTCGTAGGGTTAGGCACCACCAGGGGGGGTCTTAGGTTTAGGCACCACCAGGGGGTCTTAGGGTTAGGCACCACCAGGGGGGTCTTAGGGTTAGGCACCACCAGGGGGGGTCTTAGGGTTAGGCACCAACCGGAGGGTCTTAGGGCTAGGCACCACCAGGGGGGTCTTAGGGTTAGGCACCACCAGGGGGGTCTTAGGGTTAGGCACCACAAGGGGGGTCTTAGGGTTAGGCACCACCAGGTAGGTCTTAGGGTTTGGTACCACCAGGGGGGTGGTTAAGGTTAGGCACCACCAGGGGGGGGGGGGTTTAGGGGTTAGGGATAGGTACAGAGAGGGTTCTTTGTGTTAACGCTAAATAATGATAAGGCTTTAACGCTAAATGACAATAAGGCTTTAACGTTAAATAACAATAAGGCTTTAGCATTAAATAGCGATAAGCGGCAAACGAATTAGTGGCAACACCGTGCGCCATTATTCGCAGGCGCCATTTTCAGATGGATCCTCCTTTTAGGCTTCTTTTCCACGTATTGTTGAACTGTGTGCTCACTGCTCAGCAAGCAGTTGCCAGGCTGCAGTGATCAGTTACCAGGCAGCAGCAAGCAGTTGTGAGAGTTTGAGAGTAGAGATGAGCGTAATGACGTAATTACGATTTCGCGAAATTTCGCGTAATTGGTGTAATTACGATTATGGCTGTAAGTACATAATCGTAATGAAGAAGGATTTCGCGAAATTTCGCGTAAGCGTAATTTTCGCTTAATTTTCGCATTACAGTGCCTATTACGAAATTAATGCGTATGGCCATGCTCCCAAGCGGAAAAGTTGACGCATGGATCAATGTTAGGTAGCCGCCGACTTTAAGGGTTAATAGCAAAGCCCCCTTAAATGCTAAGAGCCTCAAATTTGGAGAATATATTAAGGAGATCAGGAGGAATAAGAGGAAATTTTTTTTTTTCAAAAAGACCTTATAGTTTTTGAGAAAATCGATGTTAAAGTTTCAAAGTAAAAATGTATACATTTAAAAACCTGCCGACTTTAGCGGTTAATAGCAAAGCCTGCTTAAAGTTTAGGAACAAGAGGAAAAAATTTTTTTTCAAAAAGACCTTATAGTTTTTGAGAAAATCGATTTTTAAGTTTCAAGGGCAAAAAATGTCTTTTAAATGCGGAAAATGTCAGGTTTTTTTGCACAGGTAACAATAGTGTATTACCGTATATACTCGCAAGCAAGCCGACCCGCATGTAAGCCGACCCCCCCACTTTTACCCCAAAAAACAGGAAAAAATGATTGACCCTCATGTAAGCTGGGGGTAGGAAACGCTGGCCGCGTGATCCCCCCAGTATGTCTCAGTATAGCTAGTATAGTGCCCAGTATAGGTAGGTAGTGCTCAGTATAGCTAGTAAAATGCCTCAGTATAGCTAGTATAGTGCTCAGTATAGCTAGTATAGTGCTCAGTATAGCTAGTATAGTGCTCAGTATAGCTAGTATAGTGCTCATTATAGCTAGTGAAGTGCCCCAGTTTAGCTAGTATAGTGCTCAGTATAGGTAGGTAGTGCTCAGTATAGCTAGTAAAATGCCCCAGTATAGCTAGTATAGTGCTCAGTATAGCTAGTATAGTGCTCAGTATAGCTAGTATAGTGCTCAGTATAGTGCTCAGTATAGCTAGTATAGTGCTCAGTATAGCTAGTATAGTGCTCAGTATAGCTAGTGAAGTGCCCCAGTTTAGCTAGTATAGTGCTCAGTATAGTGCCCTATTATAGCTAGTATAGTGCCCCATTATAGCTAGTATAGTGCCCCCAGTATAGCTAGTATAGTGCCCCCAGTATAGCTAGTATAGTGCCCCCAGTATAGCTAGTATAGTGCCCCATTATAGCTAGTATAGTGCCCCCAGTATAGCTAGTATAGTGCTCAGTATAGTGCCCCATTATAGCTAGTATAGTGCCCCATTATAGCTAGTGTAGTGCTCCCAGTATAGCTAGTATAGTGCCCCATTATAGCTAGTATAGTGCCTCCAGTATAGCTAGTATAGTGCCCCATTATAGCTAGTATAGTGCCCCATTATAGCTAGTATAGTGCCCCATTATAGCTTGTATAGTGCCCCAGTATAGCTTGTATAGTGCCCCATATAGCTAGCATAGTGCCCCATATAGCTAGCATAGTGCCCCAGTATGGGTGGGTGGGTGGGTAGGTGCTGTCCCTCCCCGCTCCCCCCGCGGCCGCCGCTGCTATTACCTTAGGCGGCGCCGCTTCCTCTATCCCCGTCCTCCTCCGGTAACTCATTCACAGCAGCGCGCCTCTCGCTGCTGTCATGACGAGGAAACCATAGAGAGCGGCTTCCTGTAGCGGCGATGCCGTTACTATGGGAACCGCTCTCTATGGTTTCCTGCGTCATCACAGCAGCGGGGGGCGCGCTGCTGTGAATGAGTTACCGGAGGAGGACGGGGATAGAGGAAGCGGCGCCGGCTAAGGTAATAGCAGCGGTGGCCGCGGGGGGAGCGGGGAGGGACAGCACCTATCCACCCACCCACCCACCCATGACTCGCAAGCAAGCCGACCCCCCAACTTTTGGCCCACTTTTGGGGGGTCAAAAATTCGGCTTGCTTGGGAGTATATACGGTATTTTCATAGATTCCCCCAAGTGGGAAGAGTTTTACTTACTTCGTTCTGAGTGTGGGAAATATTAAAAAAAAAACGACGTGGGGTCCCCCCTCCCAGACGTCTTTAACCCCTTGTCCCCCATGCAGGCTGGGATAGCCAGAATGCGGAGCACCGGCCGCGTGGGGCTCCGCACCCTGACTATACCAGTCTGCATGGTCCATGGATTGGGGGGTCTCGGAAGGGGAGGGGCAGCCAAGCTTTCCCCTCCCCCTCCGAGCCCTTGTCCAATCCAAGGACAAGGGGCTCTTCTCCACCTCCGATGGGCGGTGGAGGCCGCGATTTCCTGGGGGGGGTTCATGGTGGAATCTGGGAGTCCCCTTTAAAAAGCGGTCCCCCAGATGCCCACCCCCCCTCCCAGGAGAAATGAGTATAGAGGTACTTGTACCCCTTACCCATTTCCTTTAAGAGTTAAAAGTAAATAAACACACAAACACTTAGAAAAAGTATTTTAATTGAACAAAAAACATAGCCACGAAAAAAGTACTTACCTGTCCCTTTAAATAAATGATCCCTCGCACTATCCTCGGAAATGCTCTATCAGTTACAATGTAACAAAGTTATTACAATGTAACAACTTTGTTACATTGTAACTACGCCGCACCCGACGTCACTCGCCGCTCAGCCGCCGCAGCAATTACGCGTCCGTGCAGGACGCTAAGTCCCCGCAGCTCCCGCTGTCCACCCCGCCCACATCTGTCACCCACATGTCACCCACATGTGGGTGACATGTGGGTGACATGTGGGAGAGGCGGGGAGGGCAGCGGAGCCGGTGGGGACTTAGCGTCCTGCACGGAGTCCGGACCCGACAGAGCTCTGAGCTATATAGCTCAGAGCTCTCTAAGCATCTTTGTATTTGGGCTCCAAGGAGCCCCATTGGTCCTTAGCAGACCAATGGGGTTCCTTCAAATCAGAAGGAACCCCATTGGTCTGCTAAGGACCAATGGGGCTCCTTGGAGCCCAAATACAAAGATGCTTAGAGAGCTCTGAGCTATATAGCTCAGAGCTCTGTCGGGTCCGTGCGGCGGCTGAGCGGCGAGTGACGTCGGGTGCGGCGTAGTTACAATGTAACAAAGTTGTTACATTGTAATAACTTTGTTACATTGTAACTGATAGAACATTTCCGAGGCTATTGCGAGGGATCATTTATTTAAAGGGACAGGTGAGTATTAATGGTTAATTAAGAATATTAAAGGACTTTTTTCGTGGTTATGTTTTTTGTTCAATTAAAATACTTTTTCTAAGTGTTGGTGTGTTTATTTACTTTTAACTCTTAAAGGAAATGGGTAAGGGGTACAAGTACCTCTATACTCATTTCTCCTGGGAGGGGGGGCGGGCATCTGGGGGACCCCTTTTTAAAGGGGACTCCCAGATTCCACCATGAACCCCCCCCCCTAGGAAATCGTGGCCTCCACCTCCACCGCCCATCGGAGGTGGAGAAGAGCCCCTTGTCCTTGGATTGGACAAGGGCTCGGAGGGGGAGGGGAAAGCTTGGCTGCCCCTCCCCTTCCGAGACCCCCCAATCCATGGACCATGCGGGCTGGTATAGTCAGGGTGCGGAGCCCCACGCGGCCGGTGCTCCGCATTCTGGCTATCCCAGCCTGCATGGGGGACAAGGGGTTAAAGAGGCCTGGGAGGGGGGACCCCACGTCGTTTTTTTTTTATATTTCCCACACTCAGAACGAAGTAAGTAAAACTCTTCCCACTTGGGGGAATCTATGAAAATAATACACTATTGTTACCTGTGCAAAAAAACCTGACATTTTCCGCATTTAAAAGACATTTTTGCCCTTGAAACTTAAAAATCGATTTTCTCAAAAACTATAAGGTCTTTTTGAAAAAAAATGTTTCCTCTTATTCCCACTGATCCCCTTAATATACCCTAGGAATTTGGTGTTCCTAAACTTTAAGCAGGCTTTGCTATTAACCGCTAAAGTCGGCGGGTTTTTAAATGTATTCATTTTTACTTTGAAACTTTAACATTGATTTTCTCAAAAACTATAAGGTCTTTTTGAAAAAAAAAATTCCCTCTTATTCCTCCTGATCTCCTTAATATATTCTCCAAATTTGAGGCTCTTAGCATTTAAGGGGGCTTTGCTATTAACCCTTAAAGTCGGCGGCTTTTTTATATTATACGGAGTGTTACGGTGTAACGCGAAATTACGGTAGCGCTTAATGCGAAATTACGGCATGAACGAAACGCGAAATTACGCGTTGAAAATTACGCTTACGGTATTTTCAATTACGATTTTAATGGCAATTACGCTACCGTAATTTCGCATCGTAATCGCAAATTTCGCATGCGTAATTATAGTAATGCGAAATTACGAAAATTTCGGCTCAACGCTATTTGAGAGGCATTTCAGGTAGGGGCAGGCTTGTGGCAGGGGCAGGCTTGCCACAATGTTCCCTTCTATCACTCTCCCATTCACTCTTCTTCCCTGCTCCATTTCCGCCGTCATAAAATTATGTTTGCTCTATATCTGTTGCAAGACTGATAGATCCTTGGAGCATGGATGCTTATTATTATTAAAGAGAACCCGAGGTGGGTTTGAAGAATATTATCTGCATACAGAGGCTGGATCTGCCTATACAGCCCAGCCTCTGTTGCTATCCCAAACCCCCCTAAGGTCCCCCTGCACTCTGCAATCCCTCATAAATCACAGCCACGCTGCTGACAAACAGCTTGTCAGAGCTGGCTGTGTTTATCTCTATAGCGTCAGTCTGCTGCTCTCCCCACCTCCTGCAGAACTCCAGTCTCCACCTGCATCCCTTCCCTTCCTGCTGATTGGAGGGAAGGGACGGGGGCAGGGACCGGAGCTATGCAGGAGGCGGGGGAGCAGCTGAGACTGACACTACAGATGTAAACACAGCCTCACAGCATGGCTGTGATTTATGAGGAATTGCAGAGTGCAGGGGGACCTTAGTGGGGTTTGGGATAGCAACAGAGGCTAGGCTGTATAGGCAGATCCAGCCTCTGTTTGCAGATAACATTCTTTAAACACACCTCGGGTTCTCTTTAATGCACAGGGGACAGGGGTTTGCATGATTTAAGCAGCAGCAGAAAGCTTGGAAAGTAGGTCTCCTTCGGACATTGCCATTATCAAAAATGGGTGACTTTAATTTTGTGGGGTTTTTTTAACCTTAAATAAGGTAGTTCACAGCAGTGCCACTGCTAAATTTAAAGAGAACCCGAAAAAAAAATTAAAAAACACTGCTGCGCTGCCCCCCTGGCGGTTTCTAATAGACCGCCAGGAGGGTTAGGTAACCTGCAGCACTACTCTGGCCCGGGGTCATAACTAAAAATCACTGGGCCCCTCTGTGAAACATTGGATGGACCCCCCTCGCTTTCTGCACAGGTAAACTGAGAACCAATGTTATTCAATTGGCTAGTGCTCATTTGAAAGTATTTTTTACCATGCAGATAAAAACAGGCAGCAGTGAAGCACTGGACGCATTTTCTCTATCAATTAGATTAGCTTCTGTGATAAAACATGCTAGTTTCACACATACAGACATACATGGTATGCAGAAAACGCACACAGAAAACCAACAGATGAGTGTGCTCCCAGCCTCGGCTTATAACACTCACTCTGTCCATCTCTGATGGAGCAGAACTGACTCGGCAGACTTCTCCAGCATCACTAGAGTACAGAGCACTTGGGAAGGGAGGGGGGGGGAGACAGGGCATTGTACACAAGACCCTGCTGCACACTGAATAGGCACCTTCTACAAATCTTTATCTACAAAACTTTGTATGATTCGTTATCAGTGGCTGAGCAGTTGCAGTCATTAGAACAACTGTGCAGAGCGCAGAAAACTTAGTCTCTGCTTGTCCTTAGTTGTCAGTCTCTCAGGACAGGGAAAATAAACTTCTCCCCGACAGGGCCCCCTGCAGCTTCTGGCCCGTCTGCGGATGCATCCCTTGCATGGTCTATTGTTATGCCCCTGCTCTGGCCTCCTGTCTGTAGCAAATCTTTACCAGGCAGTGGGAAAGGAGTGTTGACTCTACACACCTCTGTATTCTAGCTATAGCTGATACTTTGCTGTTGCTCTCTATACCATTTTGCTCTCTATTTGCCAGTTTCTTCTTACTCTCCACGACTTCTTTTGCTAAAAGTCCAAATCTAACCTTACTTTGCTTGATCTTTCTCTCTCTCTCTCTCTCTCTCTCTCTCTCTCTCTCTCTCTCTCTCTCTCTCTCTCTCTCTCTCTCTCTCTCATTACTTTATGCATTTTTACTCTGCTACTTTGCTCTCTCTCACTCTTTTTCTCTGTCCCCCTCTCTCAACTTTATACGCTCTATTTACTACCCTCTATTTACCATTTTGATATCTCTCTCTGTCTCACCCCCGTGATATCTCTCTATACAACTCTATACAAATTTGATCTTTCTATTTTTTTATCTCTTTCCATCACCCCTCTCTCAAATCAAATCAAAGATAGCTTTATTGGGATGACCAAGATTCATAAAGGAATGACCAAAACAGGGAAATGGGGGCATGGAAGGGGGTGGGGTAGTGGTATAGTGGGTTACCAGTTTGTGGACATTTTTGGTTCACTGTCCAACACAGTCACTCTAACAGGAGGGATGATGACTTTTGTAATGTACAATCCAGACATGCAAAAGGATCACAATGCATATTTCAAGGGGATAGAGCAAGCTCAAGATTAAACATCAGAGTACCAATACTCAGCAAGGTATTCATCAGGGGTTATTTTATGGGTAATTAGATCTTTTCGATGACTTTTCTCCAGTAGTAATAACTTTACTCAGCTCCACTTTAAAACATCATTGTGAAATCATCAAGAAACACGCAGCGTGTGATTTTGTTCACATGATTTCTATTTTCTCTCCTACTTACACCAGACTAATCCACTTCCAATCTTCAGGTACAAATAACTGTAATACTCCTATTTTACAGGCTATTAAATGCAAGGCGGCAGTGATGTGGGAAGCAGGGAAACCTCTGACTATTGAAGAGATTGAGGTTGCTCCACCAAAGGCTAATGAAGTTCGCATAAAGGTGAAACATACTTACTGTCTGTCTATTTTTAAAGCTCTTGTTTCATTATGATAAAGTGTGTCTACCCTTCACCATAGGAAAATAAGGCAATATTAAACTACCCTTAAGCTAAATAAACACATGTGAGAATTGTCACGCATTGGGGATCAGGAAACAGTACCTCGTGCAACAATTCCATGAACAAGTTTGTAAACACACATCTCTAGACTTGAGGCTAGTGATGAGTTCTGTTGCAGAGGAGAGGGGCAGAGGGACAATCATCGTGGAGGGACTTCCATTGGTCATGGCAGCCTTAAAAATAACATTGTGAACGGTGATGCTTGGGCATCGGGGTTCATTAAAGGACAACTATCAATAAAAGTATTTTTTAAATAATTGTATGTACAGGTAGGCCATGTTAGTGACCCTTCTGTGTTTTCTTTTATTTTGTGAAAGTTTCACAAAGATTCAGTGCCTCCTCAGATGGAGGGAAGGCAGTGACGGCATCACCTGGAGTGAGACAGGGCGTTGTACTGCTGTTTTCCTACAAAGGCCGCTGCTCATTACTTTTTCACATGGTGATCAAAGCTGAAAGATGCTCCTGATCACCACACTGTACAGTACAAGCATGAAGTTTTGATCAGGACTGTGTACAAAACCTGTGTTTTTCCCTCAGCTGCACTGACATTGGATGAGGTAATACATCAGCCAGCCAGGCTGTCCAGGTCTATTTCCTCTAAAATATTACATTTTGTCTACATTTTCCTGTTATGCGCATTTTAACCACTTGAGGACCGTGGGCTTTACCCCCCTTAAGGACCAGGCACTTTTTTCCATTCAGACCACTGCAGCTTTCACGGTTTATTGCTCGCTCATACAACCTACCACCTAAATGAATTTTGGCTCCTTTTCTTGTCACTAATACAGCTTTCTTTTGGTGCTATTTGATTGCTGCTGTGAGTTTTACTTTTTATTATATTCATCAAAAAAGACATGAATTTTGGCAAAAAAATGATTTTTTTAACTTTCTGTGCTGACATTTTTCAAATAAAGTAAAATTTCTGTATACATGCAGCGCGAAAAATGTGGACAAACATGTTTTTGATTAAAAAAAACACATTCAGTGTATATTTATTGGTTTGGGTAAAAGTTATAGCGTTTACAAACTATGGTGCAAAAAGTGAATTTTCCCATTTTCAAGCATCTCTGACTTTTCTGACCCCCTGTCATGTTTCATGAGGGGCTAAAATTCCAGGATAGTATAAATACCCCCCAAATGACCCCATTTTGGAAAGAAGACATCCCAAAGTATTCACTGAGAGGCATAGTGAGTTCATAGAAGATATTAATTTTTGTCATAAGTAAGCGGAAAATGACACTTTGTGACAAAAAAAAACTAAAACGTTTCCATTTCTTCTAACTTGCGACAAAAAAAAAATGAAATCTGCCACGGACTCACCATGCCCCTCTCTGAATACCTTGAAGTGTCTACTTTCCAAAATGGGGTCATTTGTAGGGTGTGTTTACTGTCCTCGCATTTTGGGGGGTGCTAATTTGTAAGCAGCCCTGTAAAGCCTAAAGGTGCTCATTGGACTTTGGGCCCCTTAGCGCAGTTAGGCTGCAAAAAAGTGCCACACATGTGGTATTGCCGTACTCAGGAGAAGTAGTATAATGTGTTTTGGGGTGTATTTTTACACATACCGATGCTGGGTGGGAGAAATATCTCTGTAAATGACAATTTTTTAATTTTTTTTACACATAATTGTCCATTTACAGAGATATTTCTCCCACTCAGCATGGGTATGTGTAAAAATGCACCCCAAAACACATTATACTACTTTTCCTGAGTACGGCGATACCACGTGTGTGGCACTTTTTTGCACCCTAACTGCGCTAAGGGGCCCAAAGTCCAATGAGTACCTTTAGGATTTCACAGGTCATTTTGAGAAATTTCGTTTCAAGACTACTCCTCGCGGTTTAGGGCCCCTAAAATGCCAGGACAGTATAGGAACCCCACAAATGACCCCATTTTAGAAAGAAGACACCCCAAGGTATTCCGTTAGTAGTACAGTGAGTTCATAGAAGATTTTATTTTTTGTCACAAGTTAGCGGAAAATGACACTTTGTGAAAAAAAAAACAATAAAAATCAATTTCCGCTAACTTGTGACAAAAAATGAAATCTTCTATGAACTCACCGTACTACTAACAGAATACCTTGGGGTGTCTTCTTTCTAAAATGGAGTCATTTGTGGGGTTCCTATACTGTCCTGGCATTTTAGGGGCCCTAAACCGTGAGGAGTAGTCTTGAAACAAAATTTCTCAACATGACCTGTGAAATCCTAAAGGTACTCATTGGACTTTGGGCCCCTTAGCGCAGTTACGGTGCAAAAAAGTGCCACACATGTGGTATCGCCGTACTCAGGAGAAGTAGTACAATGTGTTTTGGGGTGTATTTTTACACATACCCATGCTGGGTGGGAGAAATAACTCTGTAAATGGACAATTGTGTGTAAAAAAATCAAAAGATTGCCATTTACAGAGGTATTTCTCCCACCCAGCATGGGTATGTGCAAAAATACACCCCAAAACACATTATACTACTTCTCCCGAGTACGGCGATACCACATGTGTGGCACTTTTTTGCACCCTAACTGCGCTAAGGGGCCCAAAGTCCAATGAGTACCTTTAGGATTTCACAGGTCATTTTTGTTTCAAGACTACTCCTCACGGTTTAGGGCCCCTAAAATGCCAGGGCAGTATAAGAACCCCACTAATGACCCCATTTTAGAAAAAAGACACCCCAAGGTATTCCGTTAGGAGTATGGTGAGTTCATAGAAGTTTTTATTTTTTTGTCACAAGTTAGCGGAAATTGATTTTAATTGTTTTTTTTTCACAAAGTGTCATTTTCCGCTAACTTGTGACAAAAAATAAAATCTTCTATGAACTCACCATACTCCTAACGGAATACCTTTGGGTGTCTTCTTTCTATAATGGGGTCACTTGTGGGGTTCCTATACTGCCCAGGCATTTTAGGGGCCCTAAACTGTGAGGAGTAGTCTTGAAACCAAATGTCGCAAAATGACCTGTGAAATCCTAAAGGTACTCATTGGACTTTGGGCCCCTTAGCGTACTTAGGGTGTAAAAAAGTGCCACACATGTGGTACCGCCGTACTCAGGAGAAGTAGTATAATGTGTTTTGGGGTGTATTTTTACACATACCCATGCTGGGTGGGAGTAATATCTCTGTAAATGACAATTGTTTGATTTTTTTTACACACAATTGTCCATTTACAGAGAGATTTCTCCCACCCAGCATGGGTATGTGTAAAAATACACCCCAAAACACATTATACTACTTCTCCTGAGTACGGCGATACCACACGTGTGACACTTTTTTGCAGCCTAGGTGCGCTAAGGGGCCCAACGTCCTATTCACAGGTCATTTTGAGGCATTTGTTTTCTAGACTACTCCTCACGGTTTAGGGCCCCTAAACTGCCAGGGCAGTATAGGAACCCCACAAGTGACCCCATTTTAGAAAGAAGACACCCCAAGGTATTCCGTTAGGTGTATGGTGAGTTCATAGAAGATTTTATTTTTTGTCACAAGTTAGTGAAAAATGACACTTTGTGAAAAAAAAACAATAAAAATCAATTTCCGCTAACTTTTGACAAAAAATAAATCTTCTATGAACTCGTCATACACCTAACAGAAGAATACATTGGGGTGTCTTTTTTCTAAAATGGGGTCACTTGTGGGGTTCCTATACCGCCCTGGCATTTTACGGGCCCAAAATCGTGAGTAGTCTGGAAACCAAATGTCTCAAAATGACTGTTCAGGGGTATAAGCATCTGCAAATTTTGATGACAGGTGGTGTATGAGGGGGCGAATTTTGTGGAACCGGTCATAAGCAGGGTGGCCTTTTAGATGACAGGTTGTATTGGGCCTGATCTGATGGATAGGAGTGCTAGGGGGGTGACAGGAGGTGATTGATGGGTGTCTCAGGGGGTGGTTAGAGGGGAAAATAGATGCAATCAATGCACTGGGGAGGTGATCAGAAGGGGGTCTGAGGGGGATCTGAGGGTTTGGCCGAGTGATCAGGAGCCCACATGGGGCAAATTAGGGCCTGATCCGATGGGTAGGTGTGCTAGGGGGTGACAGGAGGTGATTGATGGATGTCTCAAGGTGTGATTAGAGGGGGGAATAGATGCAAGCAATGCACTGGCGAGGTGATCAGGGCTGGGGTCTGAGGGCGTTCTGAGGGTGTGGGCGGGTGATTGAGTGCCCTAGGGGCAGATAGGGGTCTAATCTGATGAAAAGCAGTGACAGGGGGTGATTGATGGGTAATTAGTGGGTGTTTGGAGGAGAGAACAGATGTAAACAATGCACTTGGGAGGTGATCTGACGTCGGATCTGCGGGCGATCTATTGGTGTGGGTGGGTGATCAGATTGCCCACAAGGGGCAGGTTAGGGGCTGATTGATGGGTGGCAGTGACAGGGGGTGATTGATGGGTGGCAGTGCCAGGGGGTGATTGATGGGTGGCAGTGCCACAGGGGGTGATTGATGGGTGGCAGTGCCAGGGGGTGATTGATGGGTGGCAGTGCCAGGGGGTGATTGATGGGTGGCAGTGACAGGGGGTGATTGATGGGTGATTGACAGGTGATTGACAGGTGATCAGTGGGTTATTACAGGGAAGAACAGATGTAACTAATGCACTGGCGAATTGATAAGGGGGGGTCTGAGGGCAATCTGAGCGTGTAGGCGGGTGATTGGGTGCCCGCAAGGGGCAGATTAGGGTCTGATCTGATGGGTAACAGTGACAGGTGGTGATAGGGGGTGATTGATGGGTAATTAGTGGGTGTTTAGGGTAGAGAACAGATGTAAACACTGCACTTGGGAGGTGATCTGACGTCGGATCTGCGGGCGATCTATTGGTGTGGGTGGGTGATCAGATTGCCTGCAAGGGGCAGGTTAGGGGCTGATTGATGGGTGGCAGTGACAGGGGGTGATTTATGGGTGGCAGTGACAAGGGGTGATTGATGGGTGATTGACAGGTGATCAGTGGGTTATTACAGGGAAGAACAGATGTAACTAATGCACTGGCGAATTGATAAGGGGGGGTCTGAGGGCAATCTGAGCACGTAGGCGGGTGGTTGGGTGCTCGCAAGGGGCAGATTAGGGTCTGATCTGATGGGTAACAGTGACAGGTGGTGATAGGGGGTGATTGATGGGTAATTAGTGGGTGTTTAGGGTAGAGAACACTGCACTTGGGAGGTGATCTGACGTCGGATCTGCGGGCGATCTATTGGTGTGGGTGGGTGATCAGATTGCCCGCAAGGGGCAGGTTAGGGGCTGATTGATGGGTGGCAGTGACAGGGGGTGATTGATGGGTGATTGACGGGTGATTGACAGGTGATTGACAGGTGATCAGGGGGATAGATGCATACAGTACACAGGGGGGGGGGGTCTGGGGAGAATCTGAGGGGTGGGGGAGTGATCAGGAGGGGGCAGGGGGGGGATAAAAAAAATAGCGTTGACAGATAGTGACAGGGAGTGATTGATGGGTGATTAGGGGGGTGATCGGGTGCAAACAGGAGTCTGGGGGGTGGGCAGGGGGGGGGTCTGAGGGATGCTGTGGGCGATCTGGGGCAGGGGGGGGAAATCAGTGTGCTTGGGTGCGACATAGGGTGGCTGCAGCCTGCCCTGGTGGTCCCTCGGACATTGGGACCACCAGGGCAGGAGGCAGCCTGTATAATACACTTTGTAAACATTACAAAGTGTATTATACACTTTGTATGCGGCGATCGCGGGGTTAACATCCCGCCGGCGCTTCTGTATGGCCGGCGGGTGAGCGGAGTCAGGCGCCGGCGGAGGATCGCGTCACGGATGACGCGATTGCTTCGCCCATGCCCCTAAAAGGACCGCCGCCTCTGTGGGTGAGCTGGTCCTTGTGGGCTCCACTTCCCGGCCGCCCCTGTGCGTTAGGCGGTCGGGAAGTGGTTAATGCAGAGTTTTGTATGCAAATGCAATTTATGGGAAACTGATGCCTGGTGCATTTTTTTCATTGACATGCATTGATTTCATTTTTAATGCAAAAAAAATTGCATTGCAAATTTGTACTTACAGGAAATGGCTGGCTTCCCTCCAAAATAGCCTTATTTATTTATTTTATTTATTTATTTATTGTATTTATAAAGCGCCAACATATTACGCAGCGCTGGACAATAAATAGGGATACATACAATATTTAGGGGTGACATACAGCAAAATGACAATACCTGAATTCAAGAAAGATCAGATCATACAGTATGAGTACAAGGTAATGCTTAGTCAGTCACTGGATGGAGCATGGAGATTAGGCAAGTTAGGTTCACTCAGATGCCTAGCATGGGTTCACAGTAATGGAGGTGCATGATCAGGTTGGACACAAAAGGAGGAGGACCCTGCCCAAAGGCTTACAATCTAAAAGGAGAGGTAGGGACACGAGAGGTAGGAGACCAGAGTTCAGCTGTGGGTTTAGAGCACTTGTGAGGGGTAGTAGGCCAGAGTGAAAAGGTGAGTTTTGAGGGCTTTCTTGAAGATGTTGAAAGAGGGGGCTGCCCTAATGGGTGGAGGTAGGGAGTTCCATAGTGTTGGAACAGCTCTTGAGAAGTCCTGGAGGCGTGCATGGGACTGGGTGATGCGGGGGATGGGGGGCGGTTAGGCGAAGTTCATTGGAAGAGCGGAGTGAGCGGCTAGGTGTGTACCTCTGAGTAAGATCGGAAATGTAGGTTGGACAGGTTTTGTGGACAGATTTGTAGGTCAGACACAGTATCTTGAATCTGATTCTGGACTGGATAGGAAGCCAGTGGAGGGATTCTAGGAGGGGATCCGCCATGGTGGAGCGATGGGAGCAGTGGATAATTCTAGCTGCTGCATTCATGATGGACAGCAGTGGGGCTGTTCGGGTCATAGGGAGACCAGACAGCAGGGCATTGCAGTAGTCAAGGCGGGAAATTATGAGGGCATGGATGAGGAGTTTGGTGGTGGCAGAGGTCAGGAAAGGGCGAATCTTACAGATGTTACGAAGGTGGAAGTTGCAGGACTTTGTGAGGTTTTGGATGTGGGGAGTGAAGGAGAGTGTGGAGTCCAGGGTGACACCCAGACAGCGGGCTTGAGAGATAGGGTGAATGTTAGTGTGGTTAACAGTGACATGCACATCTGGGAGGTTTATGGATGTCCGGGGTGGGAAGATCATAAACTCCGTTTTGTCTAGGTTTAGTTTCAGGAACCTAGCGGACATCCAGGAGGAGATGGCTGATAGACAGGAGGAGACCTTGTCCATGGTAGTGGTGGATAGGTCAGGGGTGTGGAGGTAGATATGGGTGTCATCTGCATACAGATGATAGTTAAAACCCATGGAGGAGATAACCTTGCCAATGGAGGATGTGTATAGGGTGAACAGTAGGGGGCCAAGGACCGAACCTTTGGGGACCCCCACCGAGAGGTGGTTGGGGGTGGATGAGGACTCATTGAAGGCAGTCGTGAAGGAGCGGTTGGAGAGCTAGGATGAAAGCCAGGACAGGGCAAGATCGTGAATGCCCATGGACTGGAGGGACTTGAGGAGTAGGGGATGATCTACTGTGTCAAAAGCTGCTGAAAGGTCAAGAAGGAGGAGAATGGAGTTATTACCTTCAGCTTTAGCGAAGGCAAGGTCATTGACCACTTTGGTGAGAGCAGTTTCGGTTGAGTGGGCAGGCCGAAATCCAGATTGCAGTGGGTCTAGCAGTGAGTTGGCATTGAGGAACTGGGTCAATCGTTTGTGAACCAGACGCTCAAGGAGTTTTGAGGAAAAGGGGAGGAGGGAGATAGGACGGTAGTTGGAGGGTAGCGAGGGGTCGAGGGAGGGTTTCTTGAGCAGGGGTAGTACAGTGGCCTGCTTGAAGTCTGAGTGGAAGGTGCCTGTGGATAGGGAGAGGCTGAACAGGGTAGTGAGGACTGGGGCCAATTCCGTGAAGTGAGGCTGGAGTAAATCAGAAGGGATGGGGTCAAGGGGGGAAGTAGTGGTATGGGAAGTCTGCAGTAGGTGGATGACTTCCTCGGTGGTAGTAGGAAGTGAAGGATGTGAGGGGAGGATAGGGTGGAGGAGGAGCTGGTTGGGAGGGGGTGGGAGGTGAAGATTTGAGATTGGATATTTCCTGGCAGATAGAGACAATTTGTTGGTGAAGTGGGTGGCTAAATCTGTGGCAGAGAGGGAGGAAACGGAGGGGGGGGGGGGGGGGGGGTTTAAGCAGGGAGTTGAAAGTGGCAAAGAGACGCCTTATACTATTGTAGGTATATTTGACTATGATAATGGTATGGAGTTAGGAACATGAATGTGACATTCTGTGCCAGTTAGCGACTAGTAAATTATTCATATACTCTGTAACGTTCTGCAGAAATGCTAACACTATATAACTGAATATTATTATTCATTTCTTATTTTATATTCTTAATTAGCAGCAGTGAAAGTTACTTAGACCAAGCAATTGGCACAGCAACAGAGCAGGATTATCCACCAGGCAACCTAGGCAGGTGCTTGGGGCCTAGTGGGTGTCAAGGGGCCCACCTACCACCTCCTCTGACCTCTCTCCACTTTTATCTTACTAAAAGAGTCACAAGGGGGCCCCAAATCTTTTACCTTGCCTAGAGCCCCATTACATCTTAATCCATCTCTGTAGAGCAAGGATGCTGCTGACAGGCCATGAGTAGAAAGAGGACATTCGGTGAGCTCCAGAGAGGTTGTCAAGAGTTATTTAGTTCCCCCTACTGGGTGAGGGAGGAGTTGTGGTGGAAACAACAAATTTTTGTAACAGGATGTCTGTGAAGCAAAAAACTTCATCTTCACTATTCACATGTTGTGATGAATGATACATTATGTAACCTTAAAGGGGCACTACAGCGAAAAACTGTAACATTTGCATGCAAACATATACAAATAAGAAGTACATTTTTCCAGAGTAAAATGGGCCATAAATTACTTTTTTTCCTATGTTGCTGCCACTTACAGTAGGTAGTAGAAATTTGACAGAAGTGACAGGTTTTGGACTAGTCCATCTCTTTATAGGAGAATCTCAGGGATATATTTATTTTCAAAAACACTTAGTGCAAAAAAAATGTGTAAGGAGCAGGGAAGCTGGCCAGCATCCTTGTTTAAAATCTTTTTAGGGAATATCTTTATAGAGAATAAAAGCCTTGCTGAGAATTCCCTATGAAGAGATGGACTAGTCCAAAACCTGTCACTTCTGTCAGATTTCTACTGCCTACTGTAAGTGACAGCAACATAGGAGAAAAGTAATGTATGGCTCATTTTACTCTGGAAGAAACGTACTTCTTATTTGTCTATGTTTACACATATTTTACATTTTACAGTTTTTCGCTGTAGTGCCCCTTTAATGCTGGGAATACACAATGAGTTTTTTTCAGCAGATTTACTGATTGATCTATTTTCCAATTTATTTCCTGATCGTTTTTCTAATTCACTTCAATGAGAAAATCGATCAGAAAAACGATTGAAATTAGATCCGGACCTGTCAGAAATTATCGTGTCATCTATCTGCCAAAAAAATCTCATGGTGTATTCCAAGCATCAAGGACGTTTCTGCTTAAATGTTATAAATACAGTTATGATTGTGTCCCCTTGTTTTGTTTATAGATAGTTGCTACAAGCATTTGTCGATCAGATGAACATGTGCAACATGGAACCTTAACCGGAGTGAAACTTCCCATCATTCTAGGCCATGAAGGTGCCGGAATAGTTGAAAGTGTTGGTGAAGGAGTGACCTCGGTTAAACCAGGTATGGCACAGCTTTTCAAAAGAATGCTCAGCTGCAACATGAAATGGAACAGATTTCATTTGCATTAAAGTGGACCTGAACACAGAACTATCTCTATGCTCTAAAGGATAAGCAACAGCATAAGGACCTTTAAAGAAAAAATTCTTTATTGTGGATACAAATCCTACAATAAATTAGTGTTTAGCATCCTGTGCTTTCAAATGAGCTTATTTGCCTTATCTGCCATGGCAATCAAGTGACACAGGGGAGAGATCAAATTACAACTTGTGATTAGACACAGATGAGGGGGAATTAGACTGGCTAAACTCTCTAAAACATACAGGGTGCATTTCTCTGTTTTCCTTCTGTCCTGGGCAAGAATAAAGTTGGTCAATTTCAGATTTTCATTAAAAGCCCTTATTCATCATATGTGCACAATTTTCATAGATGATGCAGCTGTTCCAGAGAAATTCATTTTGGAAAAGCCAGTCATGTGTCTAAACGTTCAATGAGAAAAGTGGCAGTTCCCAGAAAACTGGCCATTTCTAAGTTAGTGACTAGCTCAATCCTCAGCAAAGAGTTGATCACCTGACTTCACCATCACCTCCCTCTGTGGTTTAGAGGTTAGTTGTTTAACTCTTTGCAGCCGTCGCGCTACAACTCAGTAATCTCATCTTTTTGCATAGCTGCTCCCAGCTCAGTAGGTCATACAGCATTTTTTCCCTTCCCACACCATCCCCGGTGTGTTTATAAAGCCATCAGTACCTTCCTTTGTGTTACCTTGCTTGAAATGCTTGCTTTTTTTTTACTTTTTAAAATAAATCTACTAAGAAAAGTAAATGCTTTATTTCACACATAGCAGGAATGACTAAACAGGAACTGAGACTTTGCAGGGTTGTAGCAGTTGTGCTGGCTACTATGGCCTAGTGCACACCAGAGCGGTTCTGCTGCGGTTTGCGATCCGCTAGCGGTTGCGGATCCGCTAGGGTAATGTATTTCAATGGGCTGGTGCACACCAGAGCGGGAGGCGTTTTGCTGAAACGCATACTCCCGGGCTGCTGCAGATTTTGGATTGCGGATGCGTTTCTGCCTCAATGTTAAGTATAGGAAAAACGCAAACCACTCTGAAAAAAAGTGCACTTCAGAGCGGTTTGCCAGGCGTTTTTTGTTACAGTAGCTGTTCAGTAACAGCTTTACTGTAACAATACATGAAATCTACTACACCAAAAACGCTTCACAAAACCGCAAGATGCTAGCTGAAACGCTACAGAAAAAGAAGAAAAAGCGTTTCAAAATCTGCTAGCGGTTTTTGGTGTGCACCAGGCCAAAGAGTTAATCTCTCAGCAGCAGAGGAAGATGGGGGTTGAGTCAGGTGATTAGCTCTGTGTTCACGGTAAAATATTAGCTAGTACCACTTTTCAGCTCTTGTCTAATTATGTTGGTGATAACTGTATATAGGGAAATGTTTGAACAAAATACAGACTACTGTTCTGTCAGGCAAGCAGCATAAGACATTAGCAAAAGACAATTTTCCAAGTACACAATTAACCAAGTAATAAAATGAACACTATAAAATAGTTTACGAGCAGGTTTCTAAGGCCTCGTTCACATCATATGCGCTTCCGTGCGGATATGGAAGCGCGTATGATGTGCTGAAACGCAGGAACGGCAGAAGGGCATAGACTGCCCTTCTACCGTTCACATCTACTGCACTGTGCAGCAGTACGATGCGCTGGGAAGCGCTTGCGTATTGCTGCCTGCATTTTGCCCACAAGCGCAGAGCTGGTCCCATCACTGTCAATGGATGGGATCAGCAGCGCAGCGGGCAGCGGCGCAGATAGCGTGCGATCAGATGCGTTGCGTTCAGATCGCACGTCCATCTGCACTCCTCAGATGTGAACGAGGCCTTACAATAGATGAAGAAATGATCCGCATGACACTTCCAGCCTTTTTCTTTTGCAGAAAAAGAACGCTAACAGTGATAATGGGAAAACGAAATATTTGATTTGATCCTGATAAGTTGTACCTGAGGAAACATGATGAGATAATCATGTGTATGTATAGCGTAAAACTTATTCATCATAACCAGGCTGTTTTACTTTGCTGCCTAGACAACTTAACTTTCATGCATGCAAGTGACAGCTTCTGTCTTGTCTATAACCAGAGGTTGATGGATCAAAACCATCCTCTGCTAGGTGTACTTTATTTTTTTACACCTTGCTTTGCCACATGGGCCAAACGGTGGCCATAGCCCCTTAAGAGAAAGTGTCATTAGGGTCTTGCTGTAACATAGATTGTAGTGTAACTATTTCAACTAATGTACCCTTCTTAAACTTGAAGATTGTATACAAATGTAAGCAGACTGCAGAGTGGCGCAGCAGAAGTGTGCTGGGCCTATAACCCAGAGGTTGATGGATCAAAACCAACCTCTGCTAGGCATGATTTCATTTTTGCACCTCGCTGGGTGCATGGGCAAAACGGTTTCCATACCCCTGTAAGAGAAAGTATAATAAGGGCCCTGCCTTATGTGAGGAACCGGCCCGCGGCACGCCTGCGTATGCGGTTCCCGACGGCGGGTTTGACCAGATCAAGCGGGAAGCAGCCTTATTCGAGCTAAAACAAGGCTGGGACCCCTCAGAACACCTCTCACTGCCACCACTAGCGGTTCGCTAGACACTTCCACTCTGCTGTCGAGTCCTCAGCGCGCAATCCGCGTTTTCGTATTCGAGTCAGCTTTGCGCTTAGGCCGAATACGGGAACGCCACGCACCTCCACACACACACAGTTGCAATCTTACACTGTAGTGAAGCAAAACCACTAACAGGCATTCCAAACAATACTGTTAGCCACTCAGCTGTTGAGCTACTCGCACTGGCGTTTTCGTACGTTGGGTCAGCTGCGCGCTTTGGGCCAACGTATGACAAATGCCCCCACACACAATGCAATTACAATTTCATATGGTAGTGTTGCTCAAGCATACAATTAGGCATGGACTTATACACAGCTACACTGCAGTCTCCTCTAGGCTATGAGTGTTAGTTTAGTATAGCAGATGTCAAGCTTATTAAATAATAATTTAATATTCCAGGAAAAAGTGGAACAATGCAGAACAGAATATATCCAAAAGATTACAAAAAAAAAAAAAAGTTACAAAATTAAGAGTCTACAAAGATACACACAAGATAAGTTGCCAAAAATAAAAATGGAATAAACGTAAAGTGAACTTTTACCATCGCAAATGTCCAACCGTGGAGAGACGCGGATCCTCTGGATCATCTCTAGCAATGAGCTACTCTCGAGGGAAGATACCTGTGACTGTTCTGGACCAGCTTAAATAGTCTGAAGTGTCCCCTGGGGCATTTAATGCCCAGCCCCCAGGAACTAATGCCATTTCCCCGTTTGTGACATCACCGAACGCTTGTCATAATCCTCCTGTGATATGCAAACTTCAAAGGGTTCCTGTTTCAGCTTTTTGAAGGTTGCAGATTTCACAGGTAAGATTGTATCCTGAGAACAGCAAGTACCCTGTTTACACTTACATATTTCAAAGCAATTCCATTTCCAGAATCTAACATCCGCATGTGAAAAGTGTACTTTAGTACATACATGAAAAGACTTCCTTAGTCCAAGTTACAGGTGACAAACACATTGTTGACAGTATTGGCCTGATTAGCCATCTCCTAATTAGATTCTAGGCAGACAGGCCCTAATTGCAGAGATTTCCCATCTCCCAGTTAGGAGCAGACCATGGCCATTGTCTGATTACCCCAGCTCTATTCACTGAAGTCCTCTTTAGATGCAAATGTAGGTCTATTGACCCACACACACAATCACATGACCGGTCCAGGAATCTAGCCTGGCATATCTACACCTTTGACATAACACAGCAGATTAGAAAAATGATAGAAATATGTTCTTGTTATCCTTACATCATCAGCCTCATAACTAGCTGCTATATTCCTGACACCTTAACATAGATATTACGGTAGCTAAGACTACTCTTGGGCCTTTCCTGTAGTTGAAGAGATGAGTGAACTGTGACAACACACTTAAAAAAAAAAAAAAAACAGCAAACAGAGAAGCTTCCCCATATTAGAGCATTGGATTTGGTAAAGTCTTAAGCCAATGTGTTGTAAAAGACACAAGTAAGCTTTAGGTTAGCAGGAATGGTTGCATGGCCACCTAGCTTTTCATCCTTCCCAGGCCAGCTAGGCTGACTTCAGCCTGTAGTGTTGGTGGAATAGTGGTGAGCATAGCAGCCTACCAAGTGGTAGGCCTGGGTTCGATTCCTGGCCAATGTATGCGAGTTGGCTTTTGAAATCCTACAAATCCCTAAGCAAGCTCATTTTTATCTTGCATATATCATAATGGTACATGCTAGGCTGGCTTCAGCATGTAGTGGTGGTATAGTGGTGAGGCGAGCTGCCTACCCAGCACTAGACCTGGGTTCGATTCCTGGCCAATGTATGTGAGCTGGCTTTTGAAATCTTACAATTCCCTGGAAGACAGGACCCTCCTCCGGAGGAGGAGGAGGGGAGGATTACACTTCCTGATGTTGTAAAGCAGTGTAGGCCTGCTATTCAACATTCAATGAGATTTCTGACATTAAAATAGTGGTTTGTATCAAATCTAGGATTTTTATTGAGACTTTTGATGTGTATCCCACTCAACCATGTCTCTGTCCAGGTTTTAGACCGTCTGAACATTTTTTTACATCATTTTTCTGGACACCATAATTGTTTATAAATTTCCAAGATCGCCTCTCCATTGAAGTCTATTGCGGTTCGCGAAAGTTCGCGCGAACCGAACTTTCGCGGTAGGTTCGCGAACCTAAAATCGGAGGTTCGGGCCATCTCTAGCCAGGACAACATAGAGGTCAAATTTGATTGATTGTCAGCTGTTTCTTATGCTGGATACACACCATGCGTTTTCGCGTTTGATGCGGCCGTCGATACGCGTTGATTCGATTATTTCCGACCTGTCCGATTGAAGCTTCGATGGATCGTTAGGTCGATTTGCCATACTTTACATGGCATTCGACCTAAAAATCATCGAAATTCGTTCGGAAATGTTCAGAAATACTCGAATCGACGCGTATCGACGGCCGCGTGTGACGCGGAAACTCATGGTCAGGGCCGTTTCTTGCCCCGTTCAGCCGGTTCTGCTGAACGGGGCGCCGATGAGAGTGACAGATTGGGGGGCGCCAGGCTAGGCAGACCAGGCGTCCTCTTTTCCCCGGACAGGTCCACTTTTTCCGACCTGTCCGGGGGCGTCCAGCGGGTTATTTTAAATGTCCGGGTACAGGGGCGGCAAGCTAGCATACACTAATGTAATGTCACTGACTGATGCAGAGGCTCGGCGCGCTGCCTGCTCTGAAATAATAGCAGCAGCCGAGCAGGCAGCGTCACACAGATTTCCAACAGTCAACACTCCACAGCCTCCAGCTTCTTCCTGTATGGGATGTGGGGCCCCGCCCCCTTCCTGTCCCGGCCGCACAGCGGCACTTTCAATGTGTCTCTGAGACACAATCTGGTACACAATGGATGTTGTGATTTCCCTCTGGTCAGAGGAGATCAGCGCAGCAGCAGCACGGTGAGTGGAAGGAAAGGATTTCTGGCAAGCTTTCTGATTGGCAGGCTAGCAGGGAGAGGTAGCAGCAGTGCACAGTGCTTCACTCTCCAGTTTACAGAAGTCAGCTGTCATTGTTGCCTGTATCACTGGCTGCTGTGACACAGAGTGCCCTGCACTATTGATTTATTATTCTGATCAGAACAATGGATCAATAGTGCAGGGCAGTCTGGTGTTGCAGTTGCCAGTGATACAGGTAATGCTGACAGCAGACGTCTGTAGTACTGGGAGCAGCACTGTGTAAGCTGGGACAGTTTAGATTAGCTTGACTGCCTCTGAGCTCTCCTCTTCCAGTGTCCCTTCCCAGCCCCCCTCCCTATCTACATTTATCAGCATGTCCTGTCAAACGGGACATGCTCCTGTCAAACGGGACAAGTGAAGGCTACAGACTTTGTGAATTCTCCCTGCTGTTCCTCTTTTGTCCCATACTGTGTGTGACTGTCTTTATCCCCTCTGCAATGCCTCCACTTCATATATCCCCCTTTTCTCTTTCCCACATTTCTCTTCCTTTTATGCATGTGTCCTCTTTCCCCCACACTCCCTGCTCTGTATTCTCTTCCCTGGCTCTTTTTCTTTCTCTCTTTCCTACCATCTCCTTGCTATTCTGTTTATTACTCTGTTTCCTCAGGGTGTATAATCAGCAATGTCTGAGCTTTAAGGCCCATACTCACGGGCGAGAAATGTGGCCTGTCGCCAGCACACGTGAGCGTGTGGGCGACAGGCCGGCGACAGCTTCTCGCCAGGTCCCTCCGCGTACACACGCGGAAGAGGGACCAGCGGCAAGGCGGAAGCTGTCGCTGACTTTCCTCCTCCCCCCGCCGGAAGCTCCATGTACCTACATGGAGGTTGCTGTCGCTAGTCCGCGTACTCACGCGGACTAGCGACAGTTGCGGCGGGGGGGCAGCGGCGACTGTTGCCATACGATTGAAACTTTCAATCGCATGGCGACAAGAGCGGCGGGCGACAGTTCGGGGGGCGCGCGTGTGCGGCGGCCCATACTCACGGGCGACCTGTCGCCGCAACACGCGCGCGCCGCGTGTTGAGGCGACAAAAGTCCCTCGTGAGTATGGGCCATTATAAGAGTCTGAAGCCTACAAAATGACATCTTCTTTTAGGCATTCCTCTTTAGCACTGTAGCTCTGCCTCCAGGATAGCAGCGTTTAAGTTATGCCATCAATGCTGAAGAGGACTGCCTAAAAAAAGGTAATTTTGTACGATTCAGACTCTCTTTAACTACCTTAATGGTATTAATTTATACAGCACAGATGTCTTCTCTGGTGCTTTACAGGGTACATAGTCATGTCACTAAATGTCAGGGAAGGCCCTGTCTAGGGGAACTCACGGAGAAGCAAGTGATCAGTTTGATTTTTTTGGCTACCTATACTCCAGCACCTATAGCTCGCTACCTAAACTGAGGGCACCTCGTGTAAGCCATCTCGTATGGTTACCGTGGACTACCTGCATTTTGCTAGTAATTGGCTCCACCCACAGCACATCTTGGCCACACCCAATTTTTCAGCGTTTTGCGCTTTCTTTGGTGTTTATTTTTTTACGAAGTGTGCTTTGCGTGCCACTAATTTCAGGGAGGGGGGCCTCAAGTCAGTGCGTGCCGCTGGGGCTGATGGAAGAGGAGAGGATGTATGTGTGTAGCTGAAGCTGCCATGCGGTGAGTGATACACACCGAGCAGACATGAGTGGGAGCAACTGTGCTGAGGGTGGCAGGAAGAGCATTTTGTGGGGGAATGTGCTGCCAATCTCATTGCATTTGGGGGGAATATGCTGCCAATCTCATTGCATTTGTGGGGAAATGTGCTGCCAGTAAGATTGCATTTGTGGGGAAATGTGCTGCCAATATGATTGCATTTGTTGGAAAATGTGTTGCCAATAAGATTGCATTTGTGGGGAAATGTGCTGCCAATTAGATTGCATTTGTGGGGAAATGTGCTGCCAATTAGATTGCATTTGTGGGGAAATGTGCTGCCAATAAGATTGCTTTTGTGGGGAAATGTGCTGCCAATCTCATAGCATTTGTGGGGAAATATGCTGCCAATCTCAATGCATTTGTAGAGAAATATGCTGCCAATCTGATTCCATTTGTGGGTAAATCTGTTGCCAATCTCATTGCATTTTGTGGGGAAATCTTATGTGAATCTGATTGCATTTTGTGGTCGGCCGGCCCTCCACCATGTGGTCTGGAAAAAAAAACGTCCCTCCATGCCCGTGAAGTTGGACAGCACAATGCTAAGGTCTTGTATATTTGGCCCTTCCCATGACCACGCCCACATGCTGTTGTGATCGTCCTCTTTTTTGGAAATCAAAATATGGTCACCCTACGCCAGGCAGAAGGATGTGACGTCATGTCACTGCTAGGAGCCGGTGACGCGCGGACGCAGTGCAGCGAGAGGCAGGAGGAGCTGTGCACCAGCGCGATCACCGGCTTACTAGATCCTTCTGGGCGCTCCTGCGTGTTGACGGCACGTGACAGGAGCGTCAGCGTGACAGGAGCGGCAGTGCGATGACATCGATCCTGTCACGGACGTTTCCTCCTACTGTGCAACAGCAGTGTGCGGCGGAGCCCAGCCCCAGAAGGTGGAGTCTTTTTGGCCACTGCTGCTAGTGTGTGCCTTGGCCCTTGCTGCCGCTGCCCGCTAGCACCTCCGTTCTTTTTGCCCTGGGCTGGTGGTCAGAGCCCACCATGGTGATGGTCTAACAGTGTGACTCCCTGGCTGGGGGTAGGGGGGCGCTTTTTTTGCCCTGGGCTGGTGGTCAGAGTCTGACCACCAACCAGCCCAGGGCAAAAAGAGTACACCCCCATCCCCAGCCAGGGAGTCACAGTCAGACCATGGTGGGCTCTGACCACCAGCCCAGGGCAAAAAGAGCACCCCCCCTACCACCCACAGCCAGGGAGTCAAAGTCAGACCATGGTGGTCTGACGGTCAGACCACCATGGTCTGACTGTGACTCCCTGGCTAGGGGGGAGGGGGGGTGCTCTTTTTTCCCTGGGCAGGTGGTCAGACCACCATACTGTGACTCCCTGGCTAGGGGGCGGAGGGGTCGCTCTTTTTTCCCTGGGCAGGTGGTCAGATGCAGAGTAAAAAATAAATAAAAATGGTGAGTTGGTTTCAAGAAGCCTTTTGACATTATTTGGGATGGGGGGGGGGGGGGGGGGGGGCGCATTTTTTGACTCCCGAACTGGGTGAAATTTAGCCTAGAAACTGCCCTGCTCATGGTGTGATAATTGTTTTCTTACCTTCAGATTTAAGTCAGTAAACATGTATGTCACATGGATGTTTTCTTTTCTGTGCAGGTGACAAGGTAATACCGCTGTATAATCCTCAGTGCAGAGAATGCAGAGGTTGCACTGATCCAAGTGCAAATATATGCCACAAAAATGAGTAAGAATTGTTTTGTATTGATATACCTTTATAATTCACCAGACATTTAAAATTTATAAAATTGTGTACGATGCAATAAGAAAAAAAGTTCTCAAAAATTACAAGTTCTATTTAAAACAATAAGGACTTGACACATTTCCACTATTGACTCTGACATACTGTACATAGTAAATTTAGCAATAGCATGTATGGGAGCTTTACAATGGTGGCAGAGTGGATAACACTCTCTTGCTTTGCAGTGCTGGGTCCCTGGTTTGAATCCCAGCCAGGGCACTATCTGCAAGGAGTTTGTTCTCCCTGTGTCTGTGTGGGTTTTCTCGGGGCACTTCAGTTTACTCCCACATCCCCAAAACATACAGATAAGTTAAATGGCTATCCCCAAAAGTCGGTCCTAAACTACAACGGACAAAGGCAATTTTTACTTCCGTTTATTATAAATAGACATGGTCCCTGGTCAGGGTCATATCCATTCATACCAGGTACTGCGATTGGGACCCCTGGCCAATCGCTGGCATATAATTGCAGCCGGGCATGAGCAGCGCACCCGCAGCAGTAACACATGACGCGAATACGCGTCCAGTTAGACTAGAGCAGCGTCTATCTAGATGACTATAGTCATCCAGATAGACTGAAGTGGTTAAATTTGAGCGCTCCTTTGAGGGACAGTTAGTCATAAGACTAAGTACCTCTGTAAACCGCTGTAGAAGATGTCAGCACTATATAAATATTAAATAATAAAATGAACATTTCATGAAAATGTTGCAATTAAAAAAAAAAAAAAAAAAAAAATGAAATTGGTTTGAGCAAATTGGCTTATCCTTAGTGATATTTTCATGAAAATCATGGTGAGATCAAAATGGCCATATTCGCCAGTCACTATTGGCTATGACAAGATAATTCCCCCCTTCGCCCTACTAAAGTACCCCCTGGATTATGTGTACTTCATGTTTTATTCTCTGGCTCCAAATTTTATAGAAAAATATGGCTACCTTTGCTTGAATTTATCAGTCTTACACACATCAATAATTGTTTCAATATGTTAACAGTATCGGAGGAAAGATTTGTCTGATGGCTGACAACACCAGCAGATTTACTTGCAAGGGTCAGCAGATTCACCTTTTCATGCAGATCAGCACCTTTTCTGAGTACACTGTAGTGGACGAACTAAATGTGGCTAAGGTACACGATGATGTACCACTGGATGAGGCCTGTTTGATTGGCTGTGGATTTACCACAGGTTATGGCTCTGCTGTTAATGTGGCTAAGGTGAGTGATCCAGTTGACTTTAATCTTGTAAGTGGCTAAATCTTTATCTGAAAAGCAAAGACAAGGTTTATGTCCGGTTGTATCACTATGAGCCTTTGGGATCATGTGAAATTCCAGGAAAGAATAATTACAATACCTCAAGGCCTGGGCACAATGTCACGTTGCTCTGCAACACATGTGGCTGTTCATTTTACAAAAGCTCTCTGTTGTAGTGCTGATCCCATTCAACTATACTGAGTGAGGTAGCATGGCATTGCGCATAAAATGCGTGTAGCAGTACGTTGTCAGAAGTATGGCCATCAGATAGTACAGTCTATGTATTGATGCCTCTGATGTCCCTGCATATCACATTTTGACACATATTGCTGAAATGAACTCAGCAATCTTTGCCCAGGCCCTCAAACAATAACAATTAGTTAAGGCTACTTTCTCACATGCCACGTTGCATAGCGGCGCATCCAGTATTTTTTTCTTTACCTTAATATATTTTCTAGCCAGTGGCATACCTACCACAGGGCTGCAGGTGCTCACAGTCCTGGGTGTGCTTCAGAATTTGCCTGTCATTAGTAGCTGTGTGCCCTGGCTGCTGTAATACCAGAGTGCCCTGGACTATTGATTATTTACCCTGATCAGGGTAATTCATCAATAATGTAGGGCAGTCTGCTGTTGCAGAAGCCAGTGATACAGGTGTTGACAGCCAACTTTTGTAGTGAGCAGGGAAGCAGGCTCCAGGCAATTTTAGATTAGCTTGATTGCAGATAATCATATCTCTTTTGCCAGCTTCCCCTCACACCCGGTTGTCTTCGCCCATGCCCCCTTTCCTCTTTTCAGATTTCAGTGGCTTCTTTTAAAAGCATGTACCTGCTAAACAGCACTGGTGATATTTGCAGTCCTGAAGAGTCCTTCCTGCCATTTATCTTCTCCCACCAGGCTCTCTGCCTTGTTCCACTTCCTCTTTATCCCCCTCCTCCTATGCACCCCCCTCTTTCATATGTCCCCCTTTTCTTGAAGGAGGGGGGGTTCTCTAAATAATCGGCACCGGATGTCAAATTCTCTAGGTATGCCTCTGTTTCTAGCTACTTCAGGTCAGAGCTAATGCTTCTCCTCACACTAGAACGATCCAGGCCTAGCATCACCATGGGTCTCTACACATACTAGCAAACTCAGACATGAACGTTACTTATGTACATTACTTTAAGTACACACATGCAATTTTTTGTCACTTGGCAGGTATTAGGGCTTAATCCCTCAAGTGACAGTTCATGGCTGGTGTTGCACAGATGCTTCACTAGCCTCTAGGCTAGAGATCTGTTCTATTACTATGGAGGCGGCGTATATACAACAAGCTGTGCAAAACAGAGTGGGAGAAGAGCTCATGTCCCCGTGTACTTCTGAAGACAAGCAGATCTGTACTGCACATGTTGGAGTTCGTGCTTGCGCATGAGCAGTATGGATGCACCCATCTTCGGAGGCATTCGGGGACGCAAGTGCTTCCAAAGTCATCTGAGGAACCCAAAGGCAACAATTTTGAATAGGGTACAGCGAGGGAATGAGGACTGGGAAGACTCTATGGCAGAGAGACTGCTGGGGGGCCCAGAGTATATATAAAAACATTACATTGAATCTAGGTATTGATTCCCCAAATCATGGCCGGTGAGAACTCTCAGCAGCAGCCAGTCATGTGGCGCCCAAAGAATGTCTTGTGCACCAGACAGTGAAGAATACCCAGGTGAACACCTGCCATCTAGTTGGACAGCAGTGTTACCTGGTGCGGAATTGGAAGCCAGCGAATGACTGCTAGCTGGCTTCTACAGTATGTGGATGGGTGATGCCAGCACTGCGGGACGCAAATTATATATTTAAAGGTGCAGTGAGCTGCATCTTTAAGTAATACATTTTATGTTCGGGGGGGGGGAGTGATAAAGCCTCAGTGGGCCGCATTTGTGAGTTAGAGGACCACTGCTCTATGGGATCCAGAGCTTTCCCTCTAAATAGGTTAGTATCCAACCTTTTTTTTTTACAGCTCACCTCATGATTGCTTCAAGAACAATAATTTTATGAATAATTGTAAGAAGTGATAGTGTAAGTTAAATTGTATGTCTTAACTTTTATTTAACTTAATCTGTCGCAGGTCACGCCAGGATCCACATGTGCTGTGTTTGGCTTAGGTGGCATAGGCTTGTCTGTGATAATCGGATGCAAAGTTGCTGGAGCCGCTCGAATCATTGCAATTGATATAAACACTGATAAATTTGCCAAAGCAATAGAATTAGGCGCTACTGAGTGTATCAACCCAAAGGACTGTGAGGAGCCCATCCATGAGTTGCTGGCAAAGACAACTGAAGGAGGAGTTCACTATAGCTTTGAATGCATTGGAAATCCTGATGTCATGGTCAGTGTCGCTAAACTGTAATAATGGTTATTTCTTGAAACCGTTTAATTTCTCAATGGTTACCCTGATCCAGAAAAATTCATGAAACATTTCTGTCATTGATTATATGTGGAATGCTTATGGACGAATGGCATCACTCATATCAGCTACCCTTTGCCGGGTTCTAGGATCGGACGGAGCTTTGCTCAGGGTGCAGCTGCCAGGGGAAGCGCATGCAAATAGTGCACAACAGGAGCATGACTCACCTACCCGGGATCTAGCGCAACAAAATGTGACAGTACACCACATCTCCTTCCTGGTCTTAGACTCTTAGGCACTCTGTCACACAGGTAACAGCTCCCTCATAGGGAGCGCTGTTACCAGCGTGACAAAACACTAAAGACCAGGAAGGAGATGCAGTGTAGTGTCACATTTAGCTGTGCTGAATCTCGGCTTAAGTGTGTCACACTCCCGTTCCGCATTAAATGCGTGTGCCCCCCCTCCACTGTATACCTTATGAGGCAGCTGACTACCTCATGGGGGCACTCCAGCTAACTTATGGGGGCATTCTGGCTAGTGGCTACCTTATGGGGCGTTCTGGCTACCATATGGGGGGGGGCGCACGCTGGCTACCTTATTGGGGGCAATCTGGCTACCTTATGGGGGCTTTCTGGATGGTGGCTACCTTATTGGGGCACTCTGGCTACCTTATGGAGACACTCTGGCTACTCTACAGGGGGACTCTGACTACCTGATGGGGGCTCTGTGCTTACCTTATGGGGGGCAGTCTGGCTACCTTATGGGGGGAACTCTGGCTACCTTATTGGGGGCACTCTGGCTACCATAAGGGGGCACTCTGGCTACCTTAAAGCAAACTTGAACACAAAATTTAAAGTCAAAATAAACATACACACATCACACTCACCTCCCCGTGTAGTCTGCTTATCAATCTCTCTCTTCTCTCTTACTTTGTTTGTCCACTGTGATTAGTGGAATTCTCCATCCTCCATTTTGAAACTGGCAATTACCTCATAACAGCTTCCTGGTCAGCACACTGTTAAAGAGGAACTGCAGTGGAAATAATGTAATGAAAAAAAGTGCTTAATTTTTTACAATTATTTATACAAATTTAGTAAGATTTGCCCATTGTAAAATCTTTCCTGATATACATTCTGACATTTATCACATGGCGACATCTTTACTGCTGGCAGGTGATGTCTGTGGAAAGAGATGATGCATTTTTGGCAGTTAGAAACAGCTGTTATTTTTCCCACAATGCAACAAAACTCCCACAGTGTGATGTCAGTACTTAGGTGTTGACATCACACTGTGGGAGGGGTTTCACCACAATATCAACCATACAGAGCCCCCAATGATCCGTTTGAGAAAAGGAAAAGATTTTTAATGGGAAAGGGGGTATCAGCTACTGATTGGGATAAAGTTCAATCCTTAGTTACATTTACTTTTTAAACTGTAAATATTGCCCACTTGAGCCATAGAGAAACATGGACATTTCCTTGCTCATCAGCTGTCTTTTCAGTTATAACTGACAGCAACTGATATATTTCAGTTCTGCCAGAACTGGAAGGAATCGTTGGGCGAAGTAAGTATGTAATATTCATTTGCAGGTACATCCTGAGTTTATTTTATTTTTTTAAATTACTCGGTTCAGGTTCACTTTAAGGGGGGGCACTCTGGCTTCCTTGTAGGGGCACTCTGGAAAATCTGACAAATCTACAGGGAGGGGGGGCGCACAGTTTATGTGAGGTCTATAGCCTAGAAAATGCCCTGCAGCTACCAAACAAATTTAAGGCCTCTTGCATACTACATGCGGTTCCAATTTTTTTTTTCATACGATCCGATTTTTGATACTGATTAACCTCCCTGCCGTTACAAAAAATTGCTGCGCACGACAGGGAGGGTGTTTTTTGGCATTTTTTTTTTTTTGTTTAGCATGTAGCTAGCCTAGCGCTAGCTACATGCTTCCCCCCTCCCTGCGGCGTCCCCCCGAATGCGCCGATCGCCGCCGGCGCATTTACCCATCCGGAAATCCCGTTCTGAACGGGATTTCCAGGAGGGCTTCCCCCGTCGCCATGGCGACGGGCGCGATGACGTCACTGACGTCATCGACGTCGTGACGTCAGAGGGAGTCCCGAACCACCCCTCGACCCTCTGATGCGGCGGGTTACGGCGAATCGGCGCGGAGCAGCGGCGATCGTAAGTTACACGCAGCTAGCAAAGTGCTAGCTGCATGTAACAAAAAAAAAATTATGCAAATCGGCCCAGCAGGGCCTGAGGAATCCTCCGCGGCAGGTTACCCCGAGCTGAGCTCGGGATAACCGGCAGGGAGGTTAAAAAATGTAGCAGCATGCAGCGGGTGGTTTTTTTGGGGTTTTTTTTTGTTTGTTTGTTTTTAAATCGGAATCAAAACTCAGATTGTATAAAATATAAAAAAGATTGCATGTAGTGTGCAAGAGGCCTATTAAATGATTTTATTCAGCCCTCTCCTAGGGCTGGAGCACACTAGAGCGGTTCTGATTCTGAAGCGTTTTTTAAAACGCTTGCAGGGGGAAAACTGCTTGGCTAATGAGAGTGAATGGAATGGTGCACACCAGAGCGGCTCGTTTTTCCACAAACGTAAACTCAGGGGCTGCAGCATTTTTTAGATTTCTGAGGCGTCTCTGCCTCAATGTTAACCACTTGCCGACCGCACACTCATACCGTGCGGCGGCAAAGTGGTAGCTGGAGGACCAGCGACGCAGATCTGCGTCGCCAGTTGCCTCCCTAAACAATCAGGAAAGGCCGCTCGCGCGAGCGGCTGTTTCCTGTTAGATCACGGAGCGGGTCTCCGTGAATAGCCTGCGCTGATTGCGGCTCGCAGACTAAATGTAAACGTAGGAGACATTTGTCTCCTTTGTTTACATTGTACGGCGCTGCTGCGCAGCAGCGCCGTAAGGCAGATCGGCGATCCCCGACCAATCAGCGGCTGGGGATCACCGCCATGTGACAGGGGACAGCCTGCCACTGGCTTCACAGGACGGATAGCGTCCTGTGCAGCCCGGATCATCAGGGGTGAGAGGGAGAAGAGGAAGGGGGAATTTTGCCGCGGAGAGGGGGTTTGAGGTGCCCCCCCGCAACATGCCAGCCAGGAGGAGCAATCAGACCCCCCGTGCACATCATCCCCATAGGGGGAAAAAAAGGGGGGCGATCTGATCGCTCTGCGTGCCAGCTGGTCTGTGCTGGGGGCTGCAGAGCCCACCCAGCACAGATCACAAAAAATAGCGCTGGTCCTTAAGGGGGGGTAAAGGCTAGGTCATCAAGTGGTTAAAGTATAGGAAAGTGGAAAACCGCTTTGAAAAACACTAGATCAGAGCAGTTTGCCAGGCGTTTTTGTTACAGAAGCTGTTCAGTAACAGCTTTTACTGTAACAATATTTGTAATCTGCTACGCAAAAACGCTCCAAAAATTGCTAGGCATGTTTGGAAAGCCTCTCTAAACATGCCTAGAATCTGCTTCAAAAACCTCTAGCGTTAGCAGATCTGCTAGGATTTTGGTGTGCACTGGGCCTTAGTTTATGTAAAGGGGGGAAAAAAAATACCACACTCGGTTCTTAGTGATATATGTAGTGTGTTCAGAGCATTTGTATTTGCAGTCAGATCTATTCATCATCATCATCACTCTGTGTCACAGTGCACTTGCTGAAATTGCAGTGTTTATTACAGGTAGATACTAGAGGTGTCCATACATTACTTGATTTTCCTGTTCGATCAGCCAATCAATTCAATCATTTTATCGGATCAGCTGAGAGTCTATTTACGTTACATTTTTCTCTATTGATGGAAATTGGTCGATATCTTACTGAATTAACAAATTTACTTGATTGACTAATGTTCACTGGATTTTGTTCGAATCAGAATCAATATTTGGTTTTAAAGCATGGAAGCACAACATCTTTGAAATCCATAAGTGAAGGAGAATCACATAGGGTCTCTTGCAGTGTGTGGGCCAGACGATGGCTTTTGTTTGACCACACTGGTTTTCCATTTCCCATTCCCAATAAAGTAGATTGCTTAACCACCTGCCGACCGCGTCACGCCTAAGGGCGTGGCCGCGGCGGCAGCCCCAGGACCGCCTAACGCTGATTGCTGTAAAGTCCTGGGGCCAGCTAATGCAGGAGATCGCGCGCAGGCTGCACACGCATCTCCTGCTTGGGGGGTGGAGCTCCGCCCCGCCTTCTGTCCCCGAGCGGCTATTGCCTGTCACTGGCTGCACAGGACGGATAGCGTCCTGTGCAGCCCCGATCTCCGGGGGGGGGAGCAGGTAGGAGAGGGAGGGGGAATTTCGCCGCGGAGGGGGGCTTTGAGGTGCCCCCCCTGCCAGCCACACGCAGGCAGGAGAGATCGGACCCCCCCAGCACATCATCCCCCTAGTGGGGAAAAAAGGGAGGCAATCTGATCTCTCTGCCTGCTACCTGATCTGTGCTGGGGGCTGCAGAGCCCACCCAGCACAGATCACTAAACACAGCGCTGGTCCTTAAGGGGGGGTAAAGGGTGGGTCATCAAGTGGTTAAAGCAAACCTAAAGCCGAATATGGTATAACGCATTGTATGTGTAGTTTGGATAGATAATAGAACATTAGCAGCAAATAAAAGAGTCCCATACTTTTTTCAGCTATATAGTTTTTTTTGTTTTATAACCGTCCATCATTCTGTCCTATTTGTAGTATAGAAACCACACTTTGTCTTTTTAAGGGCACATTCACACTTGCAAAACGCAAAATGCTAGTGCTTTTGCTAGCATTTTGCTGTGGCGATTTTTGGCGATTAACGCAAAAAAAAATCACCATTCACACTTGGCGATCTTTGCGTGATCGCGATTAGCGCTTCTATAGCACTAAACACGATCGCTGGGACTAAACGCGATCGCTGGGACTAAACGCGATCGCTGGGAAATTGCCTGAAAATGGTGCAGGATACAAATTTTCGTCTGGAAATTTGCGTTAATCGCCGGGGATTAACGCAAATCGCCCAAGTGAGAATGGGCCCATAGGGTATTATGGCACTAGCGCTTTAAAAAGCGCCAGCGCTTGAGCGTTTTGCCAAAATCGCCGGCAAAATGCTCAGATGTGAATGGGGCCAAAGGGAACCTAAACTGAGAAGGATATGAATTGTATCTTTCAAATTAATACCAGTTGCCTGACTCTCCTGCTGCTCCTGTGCCTCTAATACTTTTAGCCACAGCCTCTCAGCAAGCATGCAGATCAGGTGCTCTGACTGAAGTCAGACTGCATTAGCGGCATGCTTGTTTCAGGTGTGTGATTCAGCCACTACTGCAGCCAAAGAGATCAGCAGGACTGACAAGCAACTGGCATTGTTTAAAAGGAAACATCCATATCCTTCTCAGTTTACGTTCCCTTTAAGCCAGGGGTCTCAAACTCAATTTACCTGGGGGCCGCAGAAGGCAAAGTCAGGATGAGGCTGGGCCGCATAAGGGATTTCACAATCAGCAGCACCCCCAGCACCCCCCCCCCCCCTCCCCGGCCCTTGCATTGATTTTTATTTCAAAATCAAATTCACACTGAAGCGAACTATTTTGCCTATTTTACCTTATAGTTCGCTTCAGTGCTCCCATTAAAAGTAGTCCACCGTGTCCCCGCTGCAAAACAAGGGCTGCAGAGCCCCCAATTCGCCCAAGGGGCAATCCGCCGGCATTTCCTGGAAAGGGCAGAGCTTTCAGCTTCAGCTCTGCCCCTCCTGACGTCAATCGCGGCGCATCGCCGCCTCTGCCCGCCCCTCTCACTCTTCCTTCACAGAGAGGGGCGGGGAGAGGCGGCGATCCATGCGGCGATTGACGTCAGGATGGGCAGAGCTGAAGCTGAAAGCTCTGCCCCTTCCAGGAAATGCCGGCGGATTGCCCCCTGGGCGATTTGGGGGCTCTGCAGCCCTCGTTTAGCGGCGGGGATGCGGCGGATTACTTGGGAGCACTGAAGCGAACTATAAGGAAGCTTTTGCAGGCGAGGGCCACAAAATATTGTATCGAGGGCCGCAAATGGCCCACGGGCCGCGAGTTTGAGATCCCTGCTTTAAGCTATGAAACAGCAGAAATAATGGCCCATTGAAATTTCCTGCAGTAAAATCTCAAACTCAAATCTCAAGCTGTCTTTCACTGTTTTTAAGGAAGCTTAAAGAGTAACTGTCGGACATAAAATCAATTCTTTATTTTTATCTGGTAAACAAGAATTGGCTTCAAAATAGCCACACTTAAAATGGGAAATGCTAAGAAGGATTTTTTCTTTTTTTACTGTAGAAAAATCACTAAAATCAAAACGTGGACAGTGCAATACATATGTTATGTAAGTAGAGCAAGTATGTGTTTTTTTTCTGAGATAGTATGGCTGACAGCTCCTCTTTAAAAGAAGTTTTATACATACCTGGGGCTTTTTCTAGCCCCCTTCACGGTGATCCGCCCTCGCCGTCCTCCTCTGCAACCTCATTCCTCCGCAATCTGGCCCGGTAACTTCGGGAGTTGGAGCTTACTGCGCATGCACAGCATAGTCGTGCGCACCCCTTTGTGCTCCTGACACCGGAGGCAGGCACAGAATGCTCCCAGCTACGGGAGCACGGCGGGGGAGTGCACGTGGCCATACTGCGCATTCACCGACTGGCCAAATTACCCAGGGCTGCCACCAGCTACAAGTGAAGCAACCCCCAAACGTTGTGAACGCTCTGTTAACCCTTTGCAGTATGCAGGAATCTGGGTCAGATCTGAATATCTGAGCCGGGTCCGTGCATACGGGTTATAAATGTACACTTCTATTAAACACAGGGTAGCGGTTTCAGCAGAATAGATACGTTGGTGTATATTCAGAGCAGGTCATAACCATAACGATTTTAAAATGTTTTAATAATAAAGTTGCATTACATTCATTTATACAGATTAACACTTAGACACATAGCTATAAATAAAAGGGATAAAATTAGAAGGATCTTACTTCAGTTATGGCTGTGCAGTCCATTTGGAGAGTGAAGAAGAGAGCCTGGTTTGAATTGGGCATTCATGGTAAGAGTCCTTGGAACGATGCATGTGTTCGGTCCTTCTGTAGGTGTTCGGTCCTTCTGTAGGAACGCATGCTAGGAGCTCTTCTTTAGCAGATGAAATGCTGAAAGACGAGGCGGACAATGCTGGCCCCAGATTTATACAATCTTAGAATTGGGGCTGGATTACCTCCAAACTAGGTGGGGTTAAGGTGGAGTTACCTCCTGGTCAGCAAGGTCGCAGCCCCCAGACTCAGAGCAGAAAATGTAACATTTATTAATCATCTGCGTGACTCCGCCCCAGATAGGCGTATCGCAAATCCGAGGCTATATTCACAAGCGGCCCGCGATCCTGTATCAAATTAGGGTACACATGTCTAGTCTACCGCATTTGATCTGCGCATGCTGAATAAAGCAGTTTCCCGATTGACCTCCAACAGTTAGAAAATTGTAATTCGGGTGGATGATAGAACTGGTGTATGGGTATCAGAAAATTTATTTTTGTCTTTCTGTGACAAGCCTATTTTGAATTACATATACATTAAAGTTCTCTTTGTTTGGTTTTAAAGGTCCGTACACACGCCGGACTGGAGGCAACGACGGGTCCGTCGTCACCTCCCGCTGGGTGGGCGTTCCAACGACAGTCCGGCGTGTGTACGCACTGTCGGCGGACTGATACGGCTGTTTCTGAGCGATCCGCCGGGCGGATCGCTCAGAAACAGCCATATCAGTCTGCCGACAGTGCGTACACACGCCGGACTGTCGTTGGAACGCCCACCCAGCGGTAGAGTTGGGCCGAACGGTTCGCCTGCGAACGGTTCCATGCGAACTTCAGTGGTTCGCGTTCGCGTCCCGCAGGCGAACCTTTGCGGAAGTTCGGTTCGCCCCATAATGCACATGGAGGGTCAACTTTGACCCTCGACATCACAGTCAGCAGGCCCAGTGTAGCCAATTAGGCTACACTAGCCCCTGGAGCCCCACCCCCCCTTATATAAGGCAGGCAGCAGCGGCCATTACGGTCACTCGTGTGCTGCCTGCGTTAGTGAGAGTAGGGCGAGCTGCTGCAGACTTTCTCTCAGGGAAAGATTAGTTAGGCTTAACTTGTTCCTGTCTGGCTGCATACCTGTTCTGTGAACCCACCACTGCATACCTGTGCTGTGAACCCACCACTGCATACCTGTGCTGTGAACCCACCACTGCATACCTGTGCTGTGAACCCACCACTGCATACCTGTGCTGTGAACCCACCACTGCATACCTGTGCTGTGAACCCACCACTGCATACCTGTTCAGTGAACCCACCACTGCATACCTGTGCTGTGAACCCACCACTGCATACCTGTTCAGTGAACCTGCCACTGCATACCTGTTCTGTGAACCCACCACTGCATACCTGTTCAGTGAACCCACCACTGCATACCTGTTCAGTGAACCCACCACTGCATACCTGTTCAGTGAACCTGCCACTGCATACCTGTTCTGTGAACCCACCACTGCATACCTGTTCAGTGAACCCACCACTGCATACCTGTGCTGTGAACCCACCACTGCATACCTGTGCTGTGAACCCACCACTGCATACCTGTTCAGTGAACCCACCACTGCATACCTGTGCTGTGAACCCACCACTGCATACCTGTTCTGTGAACCCACCACTGCATACCTGTTCTGTGAACCCGCCACTGCATACCTGTTGTGTTCAGTGAACCCGCCACTGCATACCTGTTCTGTTCAGTGGACCCGCCACTGTATACCTGTTTAGTGACCCCGCCACTGCATACCTGTTGTGTTCAGTGAACCTGCCACTGCATACCTGTTCTGTGAACCCGCCACTGTATACCTGTTCTGTTCAGTGAACCCACCACTGCATACCTGTTCTGTTCAGTGGACCCGCCACTGTATACCTGTTCAGTGAACCCACCACTGCATACCTGTGCTGTGAACCCACCACTGCATACCTGTTCTGTGAACCCACCACTGCATACCTGTTCAGTGAACCCACCACTGCATACCTGTTCAGTGAACCCACCACTGCATACCTGTTGTGTTCAGTAGACCCGCCACTGTATACCTGTTTAGTGACCCCGCCACTGCATACCTGTTGTGTTCAGTGAACCTGCCACTGCATACCTGTTCTGTGAACCCGCCACTGTATACCTGTTCTGTTCAGTGAACCCGCCACTGCATACCTGTTCTGTTCAGTGGACCCGCCACTGTATACCTGTTTAGTGACCCCGCCACTGCATACCTGTTGTGTTCAGTGAACCTGCCACTGTATACCTGTACTGTTCAGTGAACCCGCCACTGCATACCTGTTCTGTGAACCCACCACTGCATACCTGTTCAGTGAACCCACCACTGCATACCTGTTCTGTGCAGTGAACCCGCCACTGTATACCTGTTCAGTGAACCCGCCACTGCATACCTGTTGTGTTCAGTGAACCCGCCACTGTATACCTGTACTGTTTAGTGAACCCACCACTGCATACCTGTTCTGTTCAGTGAACCCGCCACTGCATACCTGTTCTGTTCAGTGGACCTGCCACTCTATACCTGTTTAGTGAACCCGCCACTGCATACCTGTTGTGTTCAGTGAACCCGCCACTGTATACCTGTACTGTTCAGTGAACCCGCCACTGCATACCTGTTCTGTTCAGTGGACCCGCCACTGTATACCTGTTTAGTGAACCCGCCACTGCATACCTGTTGTGTTCAGTGAACCTGCCACTGCATACCTGTTCAGTGAGCCCACCACTGCATACCTGTTCTGTTCAGTGAACCCGCCACTGTATACCTGTTCAGTGAACCCGCCACTGCATACCTGTTGTGTTCAGTGAACCCGCCACTGTATACCTGTACTGTTTAGTGAACCCGCCACTGCATACCTGTTCTGTGAACCCACCACTGCATACCTGTTCAGTGAACCCACCACTGCATACCTGTTCTGTTCAGTGAACCCGCCACTGTATACCTGTTCAGTGAACCCGCCACTGCATACCTGTTGTGTTCAGTGAACCCGCCACTGTATACCTGTGCTGTGAACCCACCACTGCATACCTGTGCTGTGAACCCACCACTGCATACCTGTGCTGTGAACCCACCACTGCATACCTGTTCAGTGAACCCACCACTGCATACCTGTGCTGTGAACCCACCACTGCATACCTGTTCAGTGAACCTGCCACTGCATACCTGTTCTGTGAACCCACCACTGCATACCTGTTCAGTGAACCCACCACTGCATACCTGTTCAGTGAACCCACCACTGCATACCTGTTCAGTGAACCTGCCACTGCATACCTGTTCTGTGAACCCACCACTGCATACCTGTTCAGTGAACCCACCACTGCATACCTGTGCTGTGAACCCACCACTGCATACCTGTGCTGTGAACCCACCACTGCATACCTGTTCAGTGAACCCACCACTGCATACCTGTGCTGTGAACCCACCACTGCATACCTGTTCTGTGAACCCACCACTGCATACCTGTTCTGTGAACCCGCCACTGCATACCTGTTGTGTTCAGTGAACCCGCCACTGCATACCTGTTCTGTTCAGTGGACCCGCCACTGTATACCTGTTTAGTGACCCCGCCACTGCATACCTGTTGTGTTCAGTGAACCTGCCACTGCATACCTGTTCTGTGAACCCGCCACTGTATACCTGTTCTGTTCAGTGAACCCACCACTGCATACCTGTTCTGTTCAGTGGACCCGCCACTGTATACCTGTTCAGTGAACCCACCACTGCATACCTGTGCTGTGAACCCACCACTGCATACCTGTTCTGTGAACCCACCACTGCATACCTGTTCAGTGAACCCACCACTGCATACCTGTTCAGTGAACCCACCACTGCATACCTGTTGTGTTCAGTAGACCCGCCACTGTATACCTGTTTAGTGACCCCGCCACTGCATACCTGTTGTGTTCAGTGAACCTGCCACTGCATACCTGTTCTGTGAACCCGCCACTGTATACCTGTTCTGTTCAGTGAACCCGCCACTGCATACCTGTTCTGTTCAGTGGACCCGCCACTGTATACCTGTTTAGTGACCCCGCCACTGCATACCTGTTGTGTTCAGTGAACCTGCCACTGTATACCTGTACTGTTCAGTGAACCCGCCACTGCATACCTGTTCTGTGAACCCACCACTGCATACCTGTTCAGTGAACCCACCACTGCATACCTGTTCTGTGCAGTGAACCCGCCACTGTATACCTGTTCAGTGAACCCGCCACTGCATACCTGTTGTGTTCAGTGAACCCGCCACTGTATACCTGTACTGTTTAGTGAACCCACCACTGCATACCTGTTCTGTTCAGTGAACCCGCCACTGCATACCTGTTCTGTTCAGTGGACCTGCCACTCTATACCTGTTTAGTGAACCCGCCACTGCATACCTGTTGTGTTCAGTGAACCCGCCACTGTATACCTGTACTGTTCAGTGAACCCGCCACTGCATACCTGTTCTGTTCAGTGGACCCGCCACTGTATACCTGTTTAGTGAACCCGCCACTGCATACCTGTTGTGTTCAGTGAACCTGCCACTGCATACCTGTTCAGTGAGCCCACCACTGCATACCTGTTCTGTTCAGTGAACCCGCCACTGTATACCTGTTCAGTGAACCCGCCACTGCATACCTGTTGTGTTCAGTGAACCCGCCACTGTATACCTGTACTGTTTAGTGAACCCGCCACTGCATACCTGTTCTGTGAACCCACCACTGCATACCTGTTCAGTGAACCCACCACTGCATACCTGTTCTGTTCAGTGAACCCGCCACTGTATACCTGTTCAGTGAACCCGCCACTGCATACCTGTTGTGTTCAGTGAACCCGCCACTGTATACCTGTACTGTTTAGTGAACCCGCCACTGCATACCTGTTCTGTGAACCCACCACTGCATACCTGTTCAGTGAACCCACCACTGCATACCTGTTCTGTTCAGTGAACCCGCCACTGTATACCTGTTCAGTGAACCCGCCACTGCATACCTGTTGTGTTCAGTGAACCTGCCACTGCATACCTGTTCAGTGAACCCACCACTGCATACCTGTTCTGTTCAGTGAACCCGCCACTGTATACCTGTTCAGTGAACCCGCCACTGTATACCTGTTGTGTTCAGTGAACCCGCCACTGCATACCTGTTCTGTGAACCCACCACTGCATACCTGTTCAGTGAACCTGCCACTGCATACCTGTTCTGTTCAGTGAACCCGCCACTGTATACCTGTTGTGTTCAGTGAACCCGCCACTGTATACCTGTACTGTTTAGTGAACCCGCCACTGCATACCTGTTCTGTGAACCCACCACTGCATACCTGTTCAGTGAACCCACCACTGCATACCTGTTCTGTTCAGTGAACCCGCCACTGTATACCTGTTCAGTGAACCCGCCACTGCATACCTGTTGTGTTCAGTGAACCTGCCACTGCATACCTGTTCAGTGAACCCACCACTGCATACCTGTTCTGTTCAGTGAACCCGCCACTGTATACCTGTTCAGTGAACCCGCCACTGTATACCTGTTGTGTTCAGTGAACCCACCACTGCATACCTGTTCTGTTCAGTGAACCCGCCACTGTATACCTGTTCAGTGAACCCACCACTGTATACCTGTTGTGTTCAGTGAACCCGCCACTGTATACCTGTACTGTTTAGTGAACCCGCCACTGCATACCTGTTCTGTGAACCCACCACTGCATACCTGTTGTGTTCAGTGAACCCGCCACTGTATACCTGTACTGTTTAGTGAACCTGCCACTGCATACCTGTTCTGTTCAGTGAACCCGCTACTGCATACCTGTTCTGTTCAGTGGACCCGCCACTGTATACCTGTTTAGTGAACCCGCCACTGCATACCTGTTGTGTTCAGTGAACCCGCCACTGTATACCTGTACTGTTCAGTGAACCCACCGCATCAGTGCGCATACCTGTGCAGTTAAGTGAACCCACCTACCTACGTGAGTGCACGCAGTGTGATATACCACTCCGTGCATACCCGATATGGACAAAACAGGTAGAGGAAGAGGTAGTGCCAGAGCCAGAGGAAGGCCACCCGGCAGGTCTGCGCGAGGTCGTGTAAATGTAATTTCGTGTGGACCTGGCCCACAGTACAGTGCTAGGAAGAAGGCACGTCGCATCACGCCTCAAGATTGTCAGGACGTGGTTGAGTATTTAGCGACACAGAACACCTCATCTTGCTCAGCCACCAGCGCTACTACTAGCATCACTTCCGCTGCATTTGACACTTCACAAGAATTATTTAGTGGTGAAATCACTGATGCACAGCCATTGTTGCCAGATGAATTTTCACCAGCTCATATGTCTGCGTTACGCGGCAACACTATGGATGTAACGTGTAAGGAGGATGAAGGACCTACTGATGGTGCATGTTTGGATTTTTCTGAGTCAAGCGAAGCTGGGCAGGATGACTACGATGATGACGATGATAGGGATCCTCTGTATGTTCCCAATAGAGGAGATGAAGAGGGGGACAGTTCAGAGGGGGAGTCAGAGAGTAGTAGGAGGAGAGAAGTTGCTGAAAGAAGCTGGGGCAGCTCTTCGTCAGAAACAGCTGGTGGCAGAGTCCGGCACCATGTATCGCCACCTATGTACAGCCAGCCAACTTGCCCTTCAGCATCAGCTGCTGAGGTCCCCATAGTGCCCACATCCCAGGGTGGCTCAGCGGTGTGGAAATTTTTTAATGTGTGTGCCTCAGATCGGACCAAAGCCATCTGTTCGCTCTGCCAACAAAAATTGAGCCGTGGAAAGGCCAACACTCACGTAGGGACAAGTGCCTTACGAAGGCACCTGGAGAAAAGGCACAAACAGCAATGGGATGGCCACCTGAGCAAAAGCAGCAGCAGCACACAAAAGCAAAGCCACCCTCCTTCTCCTCTTCCTCCTCCATCAGGTGCATTATCTGCTTCTGCCGCTTTCTCCCTTCCACCTTCACAGGGACCCTCCTCCACTCCGCCTCTGCCCTTGAGCGGTTTCTGCTCCTCTGCCCACAGCAGCAGTCAGGTGTCCGTGAAGGAAATGTTTGAGCGGAAGAAGCCAATTTCGGCCAGTCACCCCCTTGCCCGGCGTCTGACAGCTGGCGTGGCGGAACTGTTAGCTCGGCAGCTGTTACCATACCGGCTGGTGGACTCTGAGGCCTTCCGTAAATGTGTGGCCATCGGAACACCGCACTGAGCAAAAGCAGCAGCAGCACACAAAAGCAAAGCCACCCTCCTTCTGTTATGATCGCTTCTGCAGCGTTTACTGCTGACTGCAGTGGTATTGCAAACCAAGCAGTTCTAATGTCATTACATGCATTTGCTTGCATAGTTTGGTTTGCACTTGAACTGGTTGCTGATTCCATCTGCAGTCGCTCTGAGGCTAATGACAGTTTAATATGCTTTTGTGTAAACAGACATTGTCTGCTGCAGTGGAGGGGCAGTCCCTTTCCTGCAGGCTGCATATCATTGTCTGCCTTTTCCTGCTATCAGCCTGTGATTAATTACCATTCACTTGTGTGGGAATCTGCAGGTCTGCTCCCATTGGATGACCTCAGTATAAAGAACTGCTTCCTGCAATGTCTCATGGGCTACCATAGTCTCAGATCCTGTCTGTTACTCTGCCCGTGCCCCACCTCGTTCCTAGTCCGTGTGGACTGCGCTGACTCCTGCGAAGGGGTCAGCGAGTCCTCCTAGTTCTGCTCTTGTTTCTAGAAGTTGTTACTTTGCTTGTCTTGTGTCATATATTGGTTCATCGCCAATATATACGCATACTTGCACGTTTATTATTTTCCTTGTATTCGTGTTACGTTGATACATCAGTGTCGCTGATATATACGTACACGAACTGTTTATATCCTGTGTTCCGTTAGTCAGCGTTCCAGCACGCTGAGCTAGTTATCCTGTTCCTGGTCCTGTTTGTGGATTGCGTTCATCTCTGCGAAGAGATAGCGAATCCTTCTGAGTCCTGTTCCCTGTATTACTCCAGTCTTAGTCAGAGTTCCTGCTTATGTCATATATCGGTTCATTGCCGATATATACATATGTTAGTCAGACGTTACAAATAGTTTCATTAATAGCTGTAATTGTAATACGCTAGGAAATCATACTTATTGTATATTTATCTGTGTTACGTTCATCTATCTTGATCCTGCTGTTCCCTGACTATCCTGTCCTGTCTTTGTGAGGCACGCCATCGCTGCTAACGCATTGGCTACCTCATTCCAGTCTGTTTTATTGTGGACGCTTGCTGTCACTAAGTAGTGGCTAGTTAAGCAAGCGTTCATTCTGTCTACCTGTCCTGATCTCCTCAGTCCTGGTTTATGCGCTCAGCGCTACTTTGCGCTGAGACGTTATTACGAAAGTGTTGTTTGTGGCTGTTTGGATCTGCACCGGCTCTGTGCACCACAATCTCCTATTGGAGTCAGTCCTCTCCTCCACTAAACTGGGGATATCCTGATTCCTTGTGCTGGTGTGTGTACCTCCTTCACGTCAGCTTATGTGTTGCATGCTGACTGTGGAGAATACACCTCCAAGCTTAACACCTTCTCCTCTTCCTCCTCCATCAGGTGCATTATCTGCTTCTGCCGCTTTCTCCCTTCCACCTTCACAGGCACCCTCCTCCACTCCGCCTCTGCCCTTGAGCGGTTCCTGCTCCTCTGCCCACAGCAGCAGTCAGGTGTCCGTGAAGGAAATGTTTGAGCGGAAGAAGCCAATTTCGGCCAGTCACCCCCTTGCCCGGCGTCTGACAGCTGGCGTGGCGGAACTGTTAGCTCGGCAGCTGTTACCATACCGGCTGGTGGACTCTGAGGCCTTCCGTAAATGTGTGGCCATCGGAACACCGCAGTGGAAGATGCCAGGCCGCACTTATTTTTCGAGAAAGGCCATACCCCAACTGCACCGTGAAGTTGAGAGGCAAGTGGTGTCATCTCTTGCGAAGAGCGTTGGGTCAAGGGTACACCTGACCACGGATGCCTGGTCTGCCAAGCACGGGCAGGGCCGCTACATTACGTACACAGCCCATTGGGTGAACCTGGTGGTGAACGATGGCAAGCAGGGCGCAGCGGACCAAATTGTGACACCTCCACGGCTTGCAGGCAGGCCTCCTGCCACCTCCTCTCCTCCTGCTACATGCTCTTCGCTGTCCTCCTCCTCCTTGGCTGAGTGGCAGTTCTCCTCTCCAGCTACACAGCCCCAGCTCCGCAGGGCCTATGCTGCATGCCAGGTACGACGGTGTCACGCCATCTTAGACATGTCTTGTCTCAAAGCGGAGAGTCACACTGGAGCAGCTCTCCTGGTTGCTCTTAAGAAACAGGTGGATGAGTGGCTGACCCCGCACCACCTGGAGATAGGCAACGTGGTGTGCGACAACGGCAGCAATCTGCTTGCCGCTTTGCATATGGGGAAGCTGACACACATACCCTGCATGGCACATGTCATGAATCTAGTGGTTCAAAGATTTGTGGCAAAGTACCCTGGCTTAGCGAATGTCCTGAAGCTGGCCAGGAAGTTCTGTGGGCATTTGAGGCGGTCTTACACAGCCATGGCACGCTTTGCGGAAATTCCGTGCAAAAACAACATGCCGGTGAGACGCCTCATTTGCGATAGCCCGACTCGCTGGAACTCGACCCTGCTCATGTTCTCCCGCCTGCTAGAACAGAAGAAAGCCGTGACCCACTACCTCTACAACTACAGTAGAATGAAACAGTCTGGGAAGATGGGGATGTTCTGGCCCGACAACTGGACACTGATGAAAAATGCATGCAGGCTCATGCGGCCGTTTGAGGAGGTGACCAACCTGGTGAGCCGCAGTGAGGGCACCATCAGCGACTTAATTCCCTACGCTTACTTCTTGGAGCGTGCTGTGCGTAGAGTGGCGGATGAAGCTGTGAATGAGCATGACCAGGAACCGTTACGGCAGGAACAGGCATGGGACCAATTTTCATCAGACCCAGCTGTTTCCTCAACACCTGCGGCAGCACAGAGGGGGGAGGAGGAGGAAGAAGAGAAGTCGTGTGCAGAAGACGAGTCAGACTCAGAGGATGATGAGCAAGGTGTTTCTTTGGGGGAGGAGGAGGAAGAGGAGGAGGAGGGGACAGCGGCAGGAGAACAACCGCAGCAGGCGTCGCAAGGGGCTTGTGCTGCTCAACCTTCCCGTGGTATTGTTCGCGGCTGGGGGGAGGAGGTTGACTTACCTGACGTCACTGAGGAAGAGCAAGAGGAGATGGAGGGTACTGGATCCGACTTTGTGCAGATGTCGTCTTTTATGCTGTCCTGCCTGTTGAGGGACCCCCGTATAAAAAACCTCAAGGGGAATGAGCTGTACTGGGTGGCCACACTACTAGACCCTCGGTACAGGCACAAAGTGGCGGACCTGTTACCAACTCACCGGAAGGTGGAAAGGATGCAGCACATGCAGAACCAGCTGTTAACTATGCTTTACAATGCCTTTAAGGGTGATGTGACAGCACAACGCCAGCAAGGTACCACTGCCACTAATCCTCCTCCCGTGTCCACGCAGTCAAAGACAGGACGCTCCAGCGATCTCATGGTGATGTCGGACATGCGGACGTTCTTTAGTCCAACGCCTCGCCGTAGCCCTTCCGGATCCACCCTCCACCAACGCCTGGAACGGCAGGTAGCCGACTACCTGGCCTTAAGTGTGGATGTAGACACTGCTGTGCACAGCGATGAGGAACCCTTGAACTACTGGGTGCGCAGGCTTGACCTGTGGCCAGAGCTGTCCCAATTTGCCATCCAACTTCTCTCCTGCCCTGCCGCAAGCGTCCTGTCAGAAAGGACCTTCAGCGCAGCTGGAGGCATTGTCACAGAGAAGAGAAGTCGCCTAAGTCACAAAAGTGTTAAGTACCTCACCTTTATCAAAATGAATGAGGCATGGATCCCGGAGGGCTGCTGCCCGCCCCAAGACTAAGTCAGTCCCCGCACACACAGCATCTCTGCCTGCACGCCGTGTGACTGGCTGCCTGGCCTGCCCCAAGAAGACTAAGTCGCTCCCAGTCCCTTCACACAGCATGTCTGCCTGCAGGCCGCTTGACTATCTTCTCCGCCACCACCAACAGGGTCCGGGACTCCAGGCGGATTGCTGAATTTTGGCCGCTGCTAGCAGCGGCCGCTGTAATAATTTTTCTGGTGCGTGTACATGACTGCCTCATTTTTCCGGCTGCACTGCGGGCAGCTGCAACAACAAAAGAAAAGGCATGTACATGCGCCCATTCCCCTTCGTGATCATTACCTTGCCGTGGTGAAGGGGCTTGCGTATCACAATGAAGCAATGACCGGCGCCTAGATGAGTGTCTCGGGGGGCACACAAAAGATAATAAGGTCATTGCTTCATTGTGGTCAGACCAAATTTGATCAGCTGGACAGTCACTGTTCTGTCATTCAGCTACATCAGCCAGGCGACCATATGGGCTGTAAAGCCACCAAAACCTGCACTCTCGCCATGGTGCGCACCAGTCCAGCACGGCCGTCACTACACAAACAGCTGTTTGCGGTGCGTTACACGGTGAGTTTGGTGTGTCAGTGTGAAGCAGTACCTTAATTACACTACCTGATTGATGTATACACATGCAAGATGTTTTAAAGCACTTTAGGCCTGTCATTTAGCATTCAATGTGATTTCTGCCCTTAAAACGCTGCTTTGCGTCAAATCCAGATTTTTCCCGGGGACTTTTGGCATGTATCCCACTCCGCCATGCCCCCCTCCAGGTGTTAGACCCCTTGAAACATCTTTTCCATCACTTTTGTGGCCAGCATAATTATTTTTTTTTTCAAAGTTCGCATCCCCATTGAAGTCTATTGCGGTTCGCGAACTTTAACGCGAACCGAACCTTCCGCGGAAGTTCGCGAACCAGGTTCGCGAACCTAAAATCGGAGGTTCGGCCCAACTCTACCCAGCGGGAGGTGACGACGGACCCGTCGTTGCCTCCAGTCCGGCGTGTGTACGGACCTTAAGATTTTGGAGGTAATCCCTTATCTATGCTGGTTCTACCTGGTTTTTGGGGATGAACTGTAGGCAGCAAATGGTCTCCTCAGGAGGTCCAGCCACATGTGACATTCCTCTCTGTACCTAATGCAGGACATGGGGGAAGGTGGGTGAGGGGTTTGCTTTTATTCAGAAGAGAGGGGAGAGCCATCTGTGGTACATTTACAAAGGGCTGACAGTAATGGGGCTGGACCAATACGAAAGTCGTTGGCGATTACACACGACTTTTCGTAATGTTCATCACACCTGTCTTACCTATATTAAGGCACCACCTGTACCTGCCTACCTATACTGGTGCACCTATAGCTCACTACCTATACTGTGGCACCTGTACTTGGCTAACTTATACTGGGACACCACTTGTGCCTGGCTACCTATACTGGGGCACCTATGCCTGGCTACCTATACTGGGAGGTACCTATGCCTGGACATCTACACTGGGGGTACCTATTCCTGGACACCTATACTGGGGGCACATATGCCTGGCTACCTATACTGGGGGACCTAAACTTGGATACCTATACTGGGGCACCTATACCTGGCTAGGACAGGGGGGGGCAAGAGGTGACACAGTGCAACACAGAGGGGGGCAAAAGGGAAAGGGGGCACAGGGGGACAAAAGAGTCACAGGGAAAACAGGGATGAGACATGAGTTGACACAGAGGGGGACAATAGAGGCACAGGGAAAACAGAGGGAGACAAAACAGAACAGATTTCGGTTAAGAACGGGCCTACCGTCCCTATCTCATTTGTTAACCGGGTACTACCTGTATTTCGCTAGTATTTGGCTCCACCCAAATCATGTCATGGCCATGCCCATGGTGAGGGTCGATTCAGAGTGAAGGGGGTTAGTGGAAGCCTCAGGTATGAAAAAGCTTCAGAAAACAGGACTGTATTCGACCAAGTGGGTGTAAGATCTCAGAGAGGCTCTTTTGTTTAGATAACGGGAGTTTTTAACTCTTTCTGTACATGAAAACATGACTCTTTTTTTCATTGCTACTAATGTTCTATTTCCCAGCTGTACTACACATACAATTCATTATCTCATACATTTATATTTTCGTTCAGGTTTGCTTTAAAGAGGACATACGGTATGCCTATGCTTTTGGCAAATAAACCATCCTTCGAGAAAACATTAATTCCTATGCACTTCTAAAACACTGATCTTTCTCTTAAAAGCAAATTTTAAACACATCTTGGGTCACATCCAAAACACTTTATGGACAGTTTATCAGATTACTGAATTTGAGCTGCATTTCCAAAATGCTTTGAATTACTGTATATACTCGCATATAAGCCGAATTTTTGAGCACAAAAAATGTGTTCAAAAATCCCCCTGTTGGCTTTTATGCGAGTCATCTACTTTAGATGGACATTTTTACATGAAGTCTCCCCCGTTTCCTGAGCCCCCGAGTGACCAGAGTTTAGTGAAGCTGTGATGCAGGCTGCTTTCAGGATCGAAGCTGATGCCAGTGCACACAGGATGGCAGACAATTAGTCAGACATGCTTCCTGACATGATCGGCGCACATTGGGACAGGAGCTCCTCCACTTTTAGCAGGGATGCCGGCGCCTGCAGGATCGGATGCCATCCATGCTTCCAAAGATGATCGGTGCACAGCGGGAGAGGAGCTCCTCTACTTTCAGCCAGTCATGGATCCTATGTTTTCTGCATGTGGGTGGCCAGAATGTGTTACGGAGCGGAGCGGGCATCCGGTGCTGTGAGTGACAGAGCCTGCAGGCAGACCTCTGCTGTGGGTGAAAGAGCCTGCAGAGTCGCCTGTGCATTAGTGTTGTCCGGATCATGAACGATTCGGATCTTTGATCCGAATCTATTTTGTGAGTCGAATCATCCGAATCATCAAAATGAGTGATTCGGATCGAAAAAGGGCCGGGGCAAGGAGCGACACGCCCCCTCTCAGCGGGCAGCGGGGTCCTGGAAGCAGAGCAGAGATGGATCGCTCTGTTGGAGGGGAGGCAGCCATGCAGGGAGACAGGTAGATGGGAGAGAGGGGACATGGGTGCCACTGCCAGATATGTGTAGAGCACACATACTGGCTATACGTGCTGCTGATTATAGGCTGTCTGTTCCGTAGTTGTGCACAGTGAACATATTGGAAGTAGTGTTGTCCGGATCATGAACGATTCGGATCTTTGATCCGAATCTATTTTGTGAGTCGAATCACCCGAATCATCAAAATGAGTGATTTGGATCGCAAAAGGGGCAGGGCCAGGAGTGACACGCCCCCTCTCAGCGGGCAGCGGGGTCCTGGAAGCAGAGCTGAGATGGATCGCTCTGTTGGAGGGGAGGCAGCCTTGCAGGGAGACAGGTAGATGAGAGAGAGGGGACATGGGTGCCACTGCCAGATATGTGCAGAGCACACATACTGGCTATAACGTGCTGCTGATTATAGGCTGTATGTTCCGTAGTTGTGCACAGTGAACACATTGGAAGCTTTTGGCTCAGCTCAGCACAGCTCAGTAACTTTGCAGGCACTGTGATTGCAGCACAATATGATCCTCCTGCACTCGCTCTAAACAGCTGCACTTATCTTCTGGGAATGCTTTCTTTCACTGTGCGACGTTTGCATTCAAAAGTACACAGATGAGCATATAGGTGAAATACATGTAAAGCATATGATTGCAGCATGTGGGTATTGTGTGCAAGCAAACATTTCTGCTCTCTGCTCGTCCCTTCTCCCTTCTCTGTCCACTCCCTGCCCTCTGTCCATCTTCTCCCTGTAACGATTGTGGAACTTTCTCCGTGATCAGCGCACATCGCGTGCGCTGATACAGCGTAAATCCTCCACAAGCGTATATTTGCAGGCACCCAGCAAAAGGTGCTACGCACCCGTAGAGGGAAAATTCCTGTCGGCAGATGGCGCTGGGGAGTGCAGAGGAACCAATCCTCTGTACCTCCACAAATGCCAGACAGGAATTTGTACGAAGCGCAGAACGCAATCGCAAGAGAGGCGATTGCGAATGAGAACGAGCAAAGGGACAGGTTGTATGTGTGTGCGCCAACCTAGTCGCCACCCCGCGACAGTGCACACACAACAGCAGATATGAAACAGGAACGCGATCGCGAGAGGTGCGATCGCCAGACGTGACACAAGGCAGATCAGAACAGAATACGAGGTTAGCAAAGGCACAGCAAATAATACAATGAGGAGATACGGAAAATAACAAACGCTAGCTAACCGCGAACACCGCACTCATTCGCAACAGTGCACGCGGTTATGCGCGGTCTCCACGTGATAAGCACAATAGAGACAAGCACGCCTAACTAACCATTAACAGACAAACATGAAACAGAGGACGCGAGCGCTTGCTTAACGGTTACCTCACCGAGCCTCCAGCAAGCGTAGCAGACAAGACAGACACACGAAAACAGGGACAAGCGAGAGATAGGATCCACAGCACTAGCGGAAAGTGGCTAGCGCGATCCCAGGAGACAGAACAGAAGGATCCACAGCGCTAGCGAAAAGTGGCTAGCGCGATCCAAGGAGACAGAACAGAAGGATCCACAGCGCTAGCGAAAAGTGGCTAGCGCGATCCCAGGAGACAGAACAGAAGGATCCACAGCGCTAGCGAAAAGTGGCTAGCGCGATCCAAAGAGACAGATCAGAAGAGATAGCTGGTAGCAACCGCTGCACCAGCTATACTCCAAGAACAGAGATCAGAACCATTTCCTGTCGACCACCGTTGGGACAGGACAATGGCAACAGAACAAACAAACAGATAAACAATCCTAACTGCACTAGGGAAAACCTGCCTAGCGCAGATTCAGGAATTACTCTAAGCTGATCTTCAAACAGAGAGTAAGGCTGACACCCCACCAGGAGTGTTACATAGGACGAAATCCTTATGACCAGCGAAGCATTGTGGGAAAGACATAGTACTTATAGTACATGCCTCCAATGAATGTGGCCAGGCAATTTGCATGACAACGTATGCAAATTCCTCTGCAAGCACAAGCTGCAAAACTGACAGAAGCTCTTCTTTCCAGAGTCCTGCAGCATGCAAACCTACACAATGGCCAAAAAGCTGCCTGCCTGCACAGGCAGCTGAGCAAATCATCACACTCCCCTTCTCTGTGTGTCCACTCCCCTACCCTTCTCCTGTCCACAGCAGGGAAAGACCTGTCCTGCTATTCATTTCATCCCCGAATGCTTTGGTAGTAAAATGATCCGAGATTCGGATCAAAGATCCGGATCTTTTCAATGATCCGATTCAAATCATCCGGATCATTGAAAAGATCCGAACTTCCCATCTCTAATTGGAAGCTTTTGGCTCAGCTCAGCACAGCTCAGTAACTTTGCAGGCACTGTGATTGAAATGCTTTCTTTCACTGTGCGACATTTGCTTTTAAAGTACACATATGAACATATAGGTGAAATACATGTAAAGCATATGATTGCAGCATGTGGGTATTGTGGGCAAACATTTCTGCTCTCTGCTCGTCCCTCCTCCCTTCTCTGTCCACTCCCTGCCCTCTGTCCATCTTCTCCCCTTCTCTGTGTGTCCACCCCCCTCCCCTTCTCCTGTCCACAGCAGGGAAAGTAGTGATGGGTCGTTCGCGAACGAGCCGGCTCTAAGAGCCGGATCTTTGCTGTGAACGACAAGAGTCGGCTCTCAGTTTTAAAAGAGCCGATGCCTCAGCCGCCCCACACAGCTCTGCTTTGCTGTGTAATAAAGGGCGCTGAGGCATGCTGGGAGATGTAGTCCTCTTTTGCAGCTTGTAGGAGCGTATGGGGCGGAGCAGAGCAGTAGCAGGAGGGATTACCCCAGTTAGCGAAGCAGTCTGGAGTTGTCATGGAGACGGGGGCAGGGCTTTTACTCCGATTCTGAGTGGTGTCCAGTGATATTTAATGAAGAGCCGATTGAGAGCCGTAAGAGCCGGCTCTTTAATGGGAGCCGATTCAGAAGAGCCGATTCTCTGAGAAGAGCTGGAATTCCCATCACTAAGGGAAAGACCTGTCCTGCTATTCATTTCACCCCCGAATGCTTCGGTAGTAAAATGATCCGAGATTCGGATCAAAGATCCGGATCTCTTCAATGATCCGATTCGAATCATCCGGATCATTGAAAACATCTGAACTTCCCATCTCTACTGTGCATGGATCGGGTATTTCCTCTTCCATCCAGTCTAATGTGAGTGACGGACTGCAGAGTTGCCTGTGCAATGATCGGGGATTCCCTCTTCTGTTCAGCCCTCACTGTGTCTCATATAGATGACGCCATCTAGTGGCGTGTTTAGACAGTGGGTTCTGGATGGAAGAGGGAATCCCCGATCATTGCACAGGTGACTCCGCAGGCTCTGTCACTCACAGCAGACTGGACGGAAGAGGGAATCCCCGATCATTGCACAGGCGACTCTGCAGGCTGTCACTCACAGCACCGGATGCCTGCTCCACTTCGTAACACATTCTGGCCACCCACGTGCAGACAACATGGGATCCATAAAAGCTCCTGTCACGCTGTGCACCGATCATCTTTGGAGGCATGGATGGCATTCGATCCTGCAGGCCTGGGCATCAGTTCCTGACCACAACCTGCACCCCTGCTGTAAAGGTAAGCTGGACAGCCATTGTTTGTAGCAGGTTATTAATGCCTCAAGTTGTTGTGAAGTTGCTTAAACCTATTATTCAATTATTTGCTTTTATTCATGGAAAAAAGATTCACTATGCTTCCTGTTGATGATGATAAACACAGGTACATTAAGCTTGTACATGACAAAAGTTGAACCCAGAATTCTAGCACTGTGAAGAAAGAGTGCTAACTAGCAAACCAAAGTTGTTTAACCACTTGCCGACCGCGCACTCATAACGCGCGTTGGCAAAGTGGTAGCTGCAGGACCAGCGACGCACATCTGCGTCGCCGGCTGCAGGCTAATTATTCAGGAAACAGCCGCTCACGCGAGCGGCTGCCTCCTGTCAATTCACGGCGGGGGGCTCCGTGAATAGCCCGCGGGCTGCCGATCGCGGCTCGCAGGCTAAATGTAAACACAAGAGGAAATAATCCGCTTTGTTTACATTTTTACAACGCTGCTAACAGTAGCAGCGTTGTACTAGATCAGCAATCCCCGGCCAATCAGCGGCCGGGAATCGCTGTCACATAAGAGGCAGGAGCCTCTTAGAGGCTGCACAGGACAGATGCGTTCCTGTGCAGCCTCCGATCTCGGGGCAGGGAGGGAGAAGAGGGAGAGGAGGAATCCTGTGGCGGAGGGGGCTTTGAGGTGCCCCCCCCCACCACCACCCACACGCAGGCAGGAGCGATCAGACCCCCCCAGCACATCATCCCCCTAGTGGGGAAAAAAGGGGGGTGAGCTGGTCGCTCTGCCTGTTGTTTGATCTGTGCTGGGGGCTGTAGAGCCCACCCAGCACAGATCTTCTAAATCAGCGCTGGTCCTTAAGGGGGGGGGGGGGTAAAGGCTGAGTCCTGAAGTGGTTAAATACTGTTTGAACTGTACATTTCACAAAGTAAAACTAGAAGGAGCATCAGCTCCTGACCACAGACTGCATCCCTGCTGAAAGTGGAGGAGCTCCTGTTCCACTGTGTGCTCTGTGTCTCTGGAAACGTGTGATTACATGCCTTGCATCCTGCAGGCGCCGGAATCCGTTTTAGCTACTGCTGGCTATATATATTGGGGAGGGGGTTTATATGTGAGTCGACAAATTTTCCCTGGTTTTTGAGGGAAAAGGGGGTACCTCGGATTATATGCGGGTTGGCTTATATGCGAGTATATATGGTAATCTTGCAGGGATTGCATAAATCCATTGTCTGTAAGGTACAGCAGGGTGAAACCAAGAGACACAGTTTTTCTTTCTCCCACAAAAATATAAGACTTAGGTTTTAATTTACTAAGACCTTTGTGGTAAAAATGTAATGTTTGGTCATTTACATCATGTGGTAAAATATATCTTTACTGAGTATTCACTAAGAATTTCACACACGCTGTATTAATTTGGTAATTTACTGAAAAACTGAATAATTTGCAAAGATTTTTATCTCCCATAATATAAATTTTAAGTCATCATGCACTATTTTATTCAATATTTGATGGATTATTGCAGTAATACAGATTGTAAAATTGGGGAAATATGTTTTTATTAACTTTCTTATTTTCCTATGTATAATTAGTTTTCACCTTTTTTTCTGTTTCATTTCCCCCCTACTGTAACCCCCCAGTGGCTGTTTGTTATCTTACTGACAGCTTCAGGCTAGAGGCAAAATTCCAAAAATCTCACTTGTTTTACCCCATTCTCTATTTACCTCACAAGTTTAAAGGGTTCACAAACTTTTAAGCACAATTTGTTGGTCTTGAAAAGAATTTCAGCCAAAAATAAGAGGGAACCATGCATAGTATAAGCTATTTGATGAGGGTACTTTGAATACAGTGTACTCTGGGCTTTCAGAGTTAGCAGTATGTATTAGCAGATATCTATATTTAGGAATCAAAAAACAAACAAAAAAAAAACTTGTAGAAATTGTGCAGACAGTTTCAAAACATAATATTGAAGCAGAGTTAAAAATACACTTGTTTATTATTATTTTGGTTAGTTGACAGGTTAAACTGTAAATTCAGGAGTTGACATGAGGAGGGGGATAAATAATGAAAATCTACATCAAGCCCAGAGTGTAGTGAGAGGTTATACCCAGTAACCAGAGATGGATAAATCAAAACAGAACACCAGCTACCAAAGTTTTCTTCTATTTGTATTGCCTGTTGCATATCACCCAATGCATGCATCAACAGATTGCCTATACTTTTGACTGTTTACTGTAATTCATGCCAAAGGAAAATTATTATTTCAATATTGTGAAGAAAAACCTATGTGATCAAAATATGTGGTGTGATGTTGCTAGGATTGCATTACCACACTCGTTTTTTTGTTTGGTTATTACATGTTTTACAGCTGAATCCAATATAATATGGATGTAGAAAAAAAATGAATGTTGTTTTCTCATATTGTTGTTACATCTTTAGATGTCTGCATTTCTGTCTTCCTATCCTGGCTCGGGCGTTACAGTAATTATTGGAGCAGCTCCTTTGCTTTCACAACTCCCACTTAATCCATTACTGCTTCTAGGTGGCCGCACTTTGAAGGGTGCTATATTTGGAGGTAGGTTGAGTACGCTGCTGCCTGATTACTGAGGGAATTGCCTATCATCTGTGACATGCCTGTGCATGGGTGTAACACTACAGTTTCATCCAGGCTGCACAGAAATGTGGACAGAGGAGCACCCTATCAGTAATGTACCTACATAAACTGCTGAGAGCTATGCTTCATGTGCAAGCTGTTGTGTGATTGCATGCAAATCCCTCCTTATAGTGCACTGTGTATTTTGATCTAGCTTAGGTCTGTGCTCGCTTACCGAAGCATCGAAAGGAAAAAATGACTACCAATTATTGACTGAATTAAGATCCAGTACTACAGAAAACTTTGTGCTTGAGTATGACCATTTCTGATGTAGTAAACTTCTTTGCCTGGCCCCTTGGAGTTTACTATAAAGGGATTCTACTGTATTTGGGGCAGCACGGTGGCATAGTGGTCAGCAAAAAAGATTGTATGTTCTCTTGGTGTCTGCATGGGTTTCCTCTAGGCGCTTTGGTTTCCTCCCACGTCCCAAAAACATACAGATAAGTTAATTGGTTTCTCCCTAAAATTGACCCTAGACTACACTACACAATACATACATAGACATGTGACTATGGCAGGGATTAGATTGTGAGCCTCTCTGAGGGACAGTTAAGCGACAAGACAATATACTCTGTACAGCGCTGCGGAAGATGTATACTAAATACTGCATTTAAAAAAAAAAATTTGGACAGCAGCTGGTTTCCAATTTCATATCCATCTACCTTCTGCAGTACAAAGCAGTGGAGCCTCTCTCCTGCTGCCTTGCCACCCCCAGCAGCACCCACAGTGACCTCTCCCACCCCCCAAGCTGATTATTGTAATTCACCAGCTTACAGTTTACTTTTATCTGACAAAATTAATTAGCTGTTAAACTGTATTGAATTGAATGCATCAATTAAAACAGGGCTGAGAACTAACATGTCTAGAAAAAGTAGACCTAAAGCCTAGTACACACGCTCCATCATTCCCCAAGCCATTGTCCCTAGTGCTGTCATCCATCCTCCTTTCTTCATGGACAAACAGTATGTCACTTGACAGTGGAGCACTTTTTTGTTTAGTTTCAGACATATTTGGCACAGTAAATTCAGTTAGTAAATTATGTTGTGATTTTTTTTTTATATAACCATGTAACTTTATGTGTAACATATTTATGTTCAATTTATCCTTAGGTTTCAGAGGCAAAGATGGTGTTTCTCAACTTGTTTCAGATTTGATCTCAGAAAAGTTCAAAGTAGATGGCTTGATATCTCACAAACTGCCTTTTGATGAAATAAACAAAGGATTTGATCTACTGCGTAAAGGTGAAAGGTATGGCTCAATTGCTGGAGATAGAAAAAAAAAATTGAATGTGCTATGTGTTATATACAGGGAGTGCAGAATTATTAGGCAAATGAGTATTTTGACCACATCATCCTCTTTATGCATGTTGTCTTACTCCAAGCTGTATAGGCTCGAAAGCCTACTACCAATTAAGCATATTAGGTGATGTGCATCTCTGTAATGAGAAGGGGTGTGGTCTAATGACATCAACACCCTATATCAGGTGTGCATAATTATTAGGCAACTTCCTTTCTTTTGGCAAAATGGGTCAAAAGAAGGACTTCACAGGCTCAGAAAAGTAAAAAACAATGAGATATCTTGCAAAGGGATGCAGCGCTCTTAAAATTGCAAAGCTTCTGAAGCGTGATCATCGAACAATTAAGTGTTTCATTCAAAATAGTCAACAGGGTCGCAAGAAGCGTGTGGAAAAACTAAGGCGCAAAATAACTGCCCATGAACTGAGAAAAGTCAAGCGTGTGTCAGGCTTGGTGGTGTATTCTCCACAGTCAGCATGCAACACATAAGCTGACGTGAAGGAGGTACACACACCAGCACAAAGAATCAGGATATCCCCAGTTTAGTGGAGGAGAGGACTGACTCCAATAGGAGATTGTGGCGCACAGAGCCGGTGCAGATCCGAACAGCCACAAACAATGCTTTCGTGATAACGTCTCAGCGCAAGTAGCGCTGAGCGCATAAACCAGAACTGAGGAGATCAGGACAGGTAGACAGAATGAACGCTTGCTTGACTAGCCTCTACTTAGTGACAGCAAGCGTCCACAACAAGACAGACTGGAATGAGGCAGCCAATGCGTTTGCAGTGATGGCGTGCCTCACGAAGACAGGACAGGATAGTCAGGAAATAGCAGGATCAAGATAGATGAACGGAACACAGACAAAAATACAATAAGTATGTTTTCCTAGCGTATTACAATTACAGCTATCAATGAAACTATTTGTAACGTCTGACTAACATATGTATATATCGGCAATGAACCGATATATGACATAAGCAGGAACACTGACTAGGACTGGAACAATACAGGGAACAGGACTCAGAAGGATTCGCTATCTCTTCGCAGAGACGAACGCAATCCACAAACGGTAACAGAACAGGATTCAGAAGTATTCGTTATCTCTTCGCAGAGATGAACGCAATCCACAAACGGTAACAGAACAGGATTCAGAAGGATTCGTTATCTCTTCGCAGAGATGAACGCAATCCACAAACAGAACCAGGAGCAGGATAACTAACTCAGCACGGGTGATCACGATACGCACAAACTACCAAAACGTGCTGGAAAGCTGACTAACTGAACACAGGATATAAACAGTTCGTGTACGTATACATCAGCGACACTGATGTATCAACGTAACACGAATACAAGGAAAATAATAAACGTGCTGGTATGCATATATATTGGCAATGAACCAATATATGATGCAAGACCAGCAAAGTATCTTTAGAACAAGAAACATGATCTGGGGCTGAAGCAACAGCAAGACAGGCTTAAACTGAAGCTATGATAGCCCAAGGAGCCCTGCAGGAAGCAGATCTTTATACTGAGGTCATCCAATGGGAGCAGACATGCAGATTCCCACACAGGTGAATGATAATTAGTCACAAGCTGACAGCAGGAAAAAGCAGACAAAGCTATGCAGCTTGTATGGAAAGAGATCAGAACTGCCTGAGCTGCAGCACTACTACTGCCAGCAGTACCTGCTGCAGAAGCGATCATAACAGCGTGCAGCTGCCAAGATGCCACTTGCCACCAGTTTGGCCATATTTCAGAGCTGCAACATCACTGGAGTGTCCAAAAGCACAAGGTGTGCAATACTCAGAGACATGGCCAAGGTAAGAAAGGCTGAAACCACCACTGAACAAGACACACAATCTGAAACGTCAAGACTGGGCCAAGAAATATCTTAAGACTGATTTTTCTAAGGTTTTATGGACTGATGAAATGAGAGTGAGTCTTGATGGGCCAGATGGATGGGCCCGTGGCTGGATTGGTAAAGGGCAGAGAGCTCCAGTCCGACTCAGACACCAGCAAGGTGGAGGTGGAGTACTGGTTTGGGCTGGTTTCATCAAAGATGACCTTGTGGGGCCTTTTCGGGTTGAGGATGGAGTCAAGCTCAAGTCCCAGTCCTACTGCCAGTTTCTGGAAGACACCTTCTTCAAGCAGTGGTACAGGAAGAAGTCTGCATCCTTCAAGAAAAACATGATTTTTATGCAGGACAATGCTCTATCACACGCGTCCAAGTACTCCACAGCGTGGCTGGCAAGAAAGGGTATAAAAGAAGAAAAACTAATGACATGGCCTCCTTGTTCACCTGATCTGAACCCCAACCTGTGGTCCATCTTAAAATGTGAGATTTACAAGGAGGGAAAACAGTACACCTCTCTGAACAGTGTCTGGGAGGCTGTGGTTGCTGCTGCACGCAATGTTGATGGTGAACAGATCAAAATACTGACAGAATCCATGGATGGCAGGCTTTTGAGTGTCCTTGCAAAGAAAGGTGGCTATATTGGTCACTGATTTGTTTTTGTTTTGTTTTTGAATGTCAGAAATGTATATTTGTGAATGTTGAGATGTTATATTGGTTTCACTGGTAAAAATAAATAATTGAAATGGGTATATATTTGTTTTTTGTTAAGTTGCCTAATAATTATGCACAGTAATAGTCACCTGCACACACAGATATCCCCCTAAAATAGCCAAAACTAAAAACAAACTAAAAACTGCTTTCAAAAATATTCAGCTTTGATATTAATGAGTTTTTTGGATTCATTGAGAACATGGTTGTTGTTCAATAATAAAATTATTCCTCAAAAATACCACTTGCCTAATAATTCTGCACTCCCTGTAGAAGACCACTTACAGGCCCGGTTCACACTAGCAATTGAGTGGCAAACTGATCTCAGATTACCGGTCGATCAGATCTGTTTTCACTCCGTTGCCACTCAGCTGCTTCCATTCTGTTTCCCCACATCCCGACCCCCATCCCCAAAGTGGATTTTGCGCCCTAGAACTAGTGTGAAGAAACATTCCATTTACTCGTTGCCCCCCAATGCAGTGCAGGGCTTCAGCTTCCATTCCACTGGGCTCAGCGGGCCAGAAAAATTGCTGCAGAACCAAATTTGCGGTCCATTCAGCGGATCCATAGGTTAACATTGGATCCGTTCGCATCCCCTAGGATCCGTTCCAATCTGGGAATCGACTGTTTTTTAATGCAAAAGTTTGAACTGGCCCATGGACGGCAGGCGCATCCTGCAGAGCTCACACCAACCACTGTTAGCAGAATCAAACGTGCTGCCAGTGCTAACCACATACAATCAGACTAGGATGTATTACAAAGAAAGTCTCGCTGCCAGGGGCGTAGCAATAGGGGGTGTAGAGGTAGCCACTGCATAGGGGCCCTTGGGCCAGAGGGGCCCCAAAGGGCCCTCCCTCAACTACAGTATTAGCTCTCTATTGGTCCTATGCTGGTAGTGGTAGTAATCACTTCTATAGATACTTTGAATAGTAGTGATCACTAACAATCGTTTCCCCATCCCCTTCTTGCTCCTCTGACACTGTGGTTGTCCTTGGCAGGTTTTGGTGCACCGTATCAATTGTTATGTATAGAGTGCTTGGGGGGCCCCATGTAAAACTAGGATCGGGGCCCACAGCTCCTTAGCTACACCACTGCTCGCTGCAGGTGCTGATATGCTAATGCAAATGCAAATGCACACCCACATATTCATTCATCATGTAACAATTCTCATTATGATGGGATATGACTTAGGTGAGGTTTGCAAGCATTTGATGCATAGCGAACCATTAAAAAAAAAAAATTAGTCCGGGTTTGTTTCATTAACCAAGCCTTTGTAATTAGGGATCAGCTTGTATATTGAAATTTTTATTTTTGCCCGACTTGAAATGTTACAAAAATATAATGGAGTTTCCACAGGATAAACTGTTAATGAAAATAAGAACTTTCTCGAAAATGTGTTTTCTCATGCCCATTTACTTCAATCCATTTCATGAAAATGTGTTTTCTCATGCTGAAATATTTTAGCAAATACTCTCATTTGTTTTAAAATGTGACCTTTTCCTGAAAATTGAGAAATGAAAACTGCCATGTTTGCTCATCGTTCTTTGTAACACTTTCTGAAAGTCAGGCACATTGGGCATTATGTTTTTATCGGATCCTGCTTAAAGAGACTCTGTAACTTAAAAAAAAAAAAAACCTATGTGGGACACTTACCTCAGGGTCCCAATGAGGCTTCCCTGACCTCTGAAGACAGCAGGAATCCAGCGCTACAACCCCCCCCCCCTATCCTCCCCCCCAATCCTCCTCCAAAAGCTTGAAGAGCTAAGATTTATTTACCTCTCCGGGATCCAGAGCAGGGGCAGTAGCTGCTCTTCCTTCGGGTAAGTTGTATCGATCGTATCCGCATTACTGTGCAGGTGCAAAGGACTCGCGCCTGTGCAGTGGAGCGGATCCAATCGGGTTCGGCTATTTCCGCCTTAACCGGAACAGAAAGCTGCTAGTGCACCTGTGCAAGATCACATTAGGTAGATATTTACCTCGCTACACTTTGGGGGACCCGTGCAGTAGGACATAGAAGGACGAGGAAGCCACATTAGGATCTAGAGGCTTCCCCCTCCCAGGGTAAGTATCCCCCAGAGGGAGTTTTTTCCATTACAGATCCTCTTTAATTTACATACCTGTAATATGTAGGATTGAAGTAAAGTTGGGACACATCTGCCAGTTGAACTTTTCTGATCTGGTGACTATTTAATATTTAACCACTTGCCGACCGCCCCCAGCCGATGGGCGGCGGCAAAGACTGGGCCCAAACGACCGCAATACGCCCATCGGCGGGGGCGGCTGCGGGAGTGGCTATGCGGCGATCGCGTCATTCGTGACGCGATCAGCCGCCGGGGACTGGCTCCGCCCACCGCTCGTAGTAACCCGCCGGCCGTTCGGAAGCGCCGGCGGGTTACTAGCACCCGGATCGCCGCATGTACATAGTATAATAGGCTTTGTAATGTATACAAAGCCTATTATACTGGCTACCTCCTGCCCTGGTGGTCCCAGTGTCCGAGGGACCACCAGGGCAGGCTGCAGCCACCCTAGTCTGCACCAAAGCACACTGATTTCCCCCCCCTGCCCCCTGATCGCCCACAGCACCCCTCAGACCCCCCCCCTGCCCACCCCCCAGACCACTGTTTGCACCCAGTCACCCCCCTAATCACCCATCAATCACTCCCTGTCACTATCTGTCAACGCTATTTTTTTTTATCCCCCCCCCCTGCCCACTGCCCCCTCCTGATCACCCCCCACCCCTCAGATTCACCCCCTGTCACTGCCACCCATCAATCAGCCCCTAACTTACCCCTTGCGGGCAATCTGATCACCCACCCACACCAATAGATCGCCCGCAGATCCAACATCAGATCACCTCCCAAGTGCAGTGTTTACATCTCTTCTCTCCTCTAAACACCCACTAATTACCCATCAATCACCCCCTATCACCACCTGTCACGGTTACCCATCAGATTAGACCCTAATCTGCCCCTTGCGGGCACCCAATCACCCGCCCACACCTCAGAACGTCCTCAGACCCCAGCCCTGATCACCTCGCTAGTGCATTGCTTGCATCTATTTCCCCCCTCTAATCACACCTTGAGACACCCATCAATCACCTCCTGTCACCCCCTAGCACACCTACCCATCAGATCAGGCCCTAACTTGCCCCGTGTGGGCTCCTGATCACTCGGCCAAACCCTCAGATCCCCCTCAGACCCCCTTCCGATCACCTCCCCAGTGCATTGATTGCATCTATTTTCCCCTCTAACCGCCCCCTGAGACACCCATCAATCACCTCCTGTCACCCCCCTAGCACTCCTATCCATCAGATCAGGCCCAAAACATCCTGTCATCTAAGAGGCCACCCTGCTTATGACCGGTTCCACAAAATTTGCCCCCTCATAGACCACCTGTCATCAAAATTTGCAGATGCTTATACCCCTGATCAGTCATTTTGAGAAATTTGGTTTCCAGACTACTCACAGTTTTGGGCCCGTAAAATGCCAGGGCAGTATAGGAACCCCACAAGTGACCCCATTTTAGAAAGAAGACACCCCAAGGTATTCTGTTAGGTGTATGATGAGTTCATAGAAGATTTTATTTTTTGTCAAAAGTTAGCGGAAATTGGATTTTTATTGTTTTTTTCACAAAGTGTCATTTTTCACTAACTTGTGACAAAAAATAAAATCTTCTATGAACTCACCATACCCCTAACGGAATACCTTGGGGTGTCTTCTTTCTAAAATGGGGTCACTTGTGGGGTTCCTATACTGCCCTGGCATTTTAGGGGCCCTAAACCGTGAGGAGTAGTCTAGAAAACAAATGCCTCAAAATGACCTGTGAATAGGACGTTAGGCCCCTTAGCGCACCTAGGTTGCAAAAAAGTGTCACACATGTGGTATCGCCGTACTCAGAAGAAGTAGTATATTGTGTTTTGGGGTGTATTTTTACACATACCCATGCTGGGTGGGAGAAATATCTCTGTAAAAGGACAATTGTGTGTAAAAAAAAATCAAACAATTGTCATTTACAGAGATGTTTCTCCCACCCAGCATGGGTATGTGTAAAAATACACCCCAAAACACATTATACTACTTCTCCTGAGTACGGCGGTACCACATGTGTGGCACTTTTTTGCACCCTAAGTGCGCTAAGAGGCCCAAAGTCCAATGAGTACCTTTAGGATTTCACAGGTCATTTTGCGACATTTGGTTTCAAGACTACTCCTCACGGTTTAGGGCCCCTAAAATGCCAGGGCAGTATAGGAACCCCACAAATGACCCTATTTTAGAAAGAAGACACCCCAAGGTATTCCGTTAGGAGTATGGTGAGTTCATAGAAGATTTTATTTTTTGTCACAAGTTAGCGGAAAATGACACTTTGTGAAAAAAACAATTAAAATCAATTTCCGCTAACTTGTGACAAAAAAAAAAAAATCTTCTATGAACTCACCATCCTCCTAACGGAATACCTTGGGGTGTCTTCTTTCTAAAATGGGGTAATTTGTGGGGTTCCTATACTGTCCTGGCATTTTAGGGGCCCTAAAGCGTGAGGAGTAGTCTTGAAACGAAATTTCTCAAAATGACCTGTGAAATCCAAAGGTACTCATTGAACTTTGGGCCCCTTAGCGCAGTTAGGGTGCAAAAAAGTGCCACACATGTGATATCGCCGTACTCAGGAGAAGTAGTATAATGTGTTTTGGGGTGTATTTTTCCACATACCCATGCTGAGTGGGAGAAATATCTCTATAAATAGACAATTGTGTGTAAAAAAAAATAAAACAATTGTCATTTACGGAGATATTTCTCCCACCCAGCATGGGTATGTGTAAAAATACACCCCAAAACACATTATAATACTTCTCCTGAGTACGGCAATACCACATGTGTGGCACTTTTTTGCAGCCTAACTGCGCTAAGGGGCCAAAAGTCCAATGAGCATCTTTAGGCTTTACAGGGGTGCTTACAATTAGGCACCCTCCAAAATGCCAGGACAGTGAACACACCCCACAAATGACCCCATTTTGGAAAGTAGACACTTCAAGGTATTCAGAGAGGAGCATAGTGAGTCCGTGGCAGATTTCATTTTTTTTGTCGCAAGTTAGAAGAAATGGAAACTTTTTTTTTTCTTTTTTTTGTCAGAAAGTGTCATTTTCTGCTAACTTGTGACAAAAAATAAAATCTTCTATGAACTCACCATGCCTCTCACTGAATACTTTGGGATGTCTTCTTTCCAAAATGAGGTCATTTGGGGGGTATTTGTACTATCCTGGAATTTTAGCCCCTCATGAAACCTGACAGGTGCGCAGAAAAGTCAGAGATGCTTGAAAATGGGAAAATTCACTTTTGGCACCATAGTTTGTAAACGCTATAACTTTTACCCAATCCAATAAATATACACTGAATGGTTTTTTTTTAATCAAAGACATGTAGCAGAATAACTTTCGCGCTCAAATGTATAGGAAATTTTACTTTATTTGAAAAATGTCAGCACAGCAAGTTAAAAAAGTCATTTTTTTGCCAAAATTCATGTCTTTTTTGATGAATATAATAAAAACTAAAACTCGCAGCAGCAATCAAATAGCAGCAAAAGAAAGCTGTATTAGTGACAAGAAAAGGAGGTAAAATTCATTTAGGTGGTAGGTTGTATGACCGAGCAATAAACCGTGAAAGCTGCAGTGGTCTGAATGGAGAAAAAGGCTCTGGTCCTTAAGGGGCGAAAAGACTGTGGTCCTCAAGTGGTTAAAAGAAATTCAACTGGAACAGCACTTTCACCCAAAATTCCCCCCAAAACTGAAAGTGAAGGCTCAGCTTATAAAAGTTAAAAGGGGTATTGTCTATTGCCACACCCAAATGCAATGAACCAAAAAAAAGCAACAGACCAAGCAAATTCATAAAATTATGAGGAACCCAATTTCAAGAAGCAAGAGATTTACAGGTAGCAGCTTCAGTCACTCAGAAGTAAAGGCAATAATATGATATGATGGTGGTGGGTGGGCGGGTATCTCAGGAAGATGGGGTTTAGCAACAAAGCAATGGGGACTGGTAAGACTTCCTGTAAAAATGCCCTATTCAAGAAAATCTCTTTTTTTTTAACAATAATCTTTTTGTTAAGATTAAAGGCACAAACAGAATAAGACAAAATCTGAAATATAGGCAGAGTCATAATCGTAAACAGGATGTGTATACTCGCACATAATGCAATATATATAGGGGATACATCGCCAAATGTAAAAATTCAAATAAAGAAGAACATATAGTAAGCTTTGCGATCGTTGATCAACCCTGTAGAGTCGATAGGCTACGATTTCATTATTTAATGTATTGTGTTTAAACTACAGAAGGTAGTTAAACATCATCTTATTATTTTCTCTTGCAGCATACGCACAGTTCTTCATTTTTAATTTCCTTTGGATTCAAGCAGAACCTTCTCTTATGACGAACATGGTGCTTATGGGTCTGGTTTACCAACATGGACATTTTACCTCTGTGTACAAGAAATAACATAAAACCCTGATACAAGAGTGGGTACTACACACAGGGTGAACTTTCATTATGTAAATAATGAATAGATGCTTATTTCAGAAAGTTGTGGACACATCAGCCTCATCTAAACTCCACAGTGGATACTGATCCTGATATCTACCTACTTGGAGGATGTAAAGAGAACCTGCCATGAGAAGAATATATGTCACTCACTGACAACTCTCTTCTATAGTACCATCGTGTTGCGTACAATGCTAATCATTTGATGTTTGATTCTAAAGGAGAAGATCTACATTTAGGGATGTTCATTTTTTTAAAAGGGAAATTGTGTAGAAGCACATCATCTGTTTTACAATGTGATAGATTAGCATGTTAGCCAGATCACATGATCATGTGTTTCCTGTATATATTAAAACATAAAGTTGTTGCAACATATTTATGGTGGCCATGCATGAGTCAATATTTCTGATATACTAGATCACTTTAATTCAATCTGTCAATATTAAACTCCTATGTCAGTAACAAACTCCTTTCAATCGGATGTTGGGAAATATAAAAACACTTGATTCCTTAGAAGCTTGATCTAACCAATGTTTTTTTTTTTTTTTTTTTTTTTTTTTTTTAATTCCAAGTCAATTAAAACCTTGGCAACACATCATGAATTGTGTGAAATTCTTCTTGTATGTGTTGAGTTGCACTCACAAGTTATTATTTTATTATGTTGCTTATGAGTATCTAACCCTGGAATCCCATTCAGCGGTGGCTCCACTGTCAGATTTTTGTAGGGGCTCAAAAGGGGCACAATGGCAGGCAGGCAGGGTTCAATGGGGGTGGAGTTTCAAAGGATCGTATCACACAAATACTAAATAATAATAATAATAATAGGATGCAGGCAGCTACATGACACATTCCCCAGCTTCTACAGCAAGTAAAAATAAAAACCTAGCTGTGTGCCTCCTCCAGCTGGGGGAGAAACAGCAGAAAGAGCAGGAGATGTGATTATTATTATTATTGATTTATAAAGCGCCATCATATTTCGTGGCGCTGTGATCAGAGTCATGCACTTTTACTTTAGTTCAGCAGCAGAGCAGTGCACAGCACCCAGTGACAGGCCATCTTTGCGGCAGTATGCTGTGCATTCTGCTCTACAAAAAAAGTGCATTGACATGATCACATCTCCTGCTCTGTCTGCTGTTTCTTGCCCCATATTACATTATGCTGATTACCTGCTCCCTGTGGGAGAACGAGGAAGACGGAGGAAGCTGCAGCTGCACCCACATTCCCTGACTATTGGCCCACGCACCCTGTCCTTACTGACTGACTCTCTGAGCTCTGACCTTTCCTTCAAGCATTCACCTGCAGTTCAAAACACCACATTATTTTTAGTTCAGGCTGACTGTCCAAGCATCGGCAGCATCGCTGTGAATAACTGAGCCTGAGGGGTGTGCGATGGCTGATGAGGACAGAGGGCTGGATGTGAAGAGTGGCTGCCTGCCTACCTCGGGAGAGAAGTACACAGGGTGACCCAGGCTTTCTGGAGAAGTCTCTGCACCCACACACAGACTGCTGCCTGTGTTTCTGCTCAGAAAGGACGACCACGAGTGAAGCTCATGCTGATGGACGTGTGGGGGGTGGACTGGCTCAGCTGCCTCTCCATTTTCATTGGCAGCAGAGACACCCGAGGCTGTTGCTGATTGGAGGGAGCTAAGGGAGGGACAGAGGAGGACTCCTGGCTAAGCCGCCCGGGTGATCAGCAACTTGCTAAAGCAAAACTGCATGTGCGCATTGAGGATCGCTTGGGAAATTGAACATTTTATATGAACGCTTGGCAACCCTGCCAGGGGGGGCTTTAGGGGGGCTGACAACTTCTCAGCTGGGGCTTGAGCCTGGGTAAGCCCAAGTGTAGCGCCACCACTGGTCTTATTTTGATTTTCAATGTTAAAAATCTAGGTTTAAAGTCATTACTGTTTCAGGCACCTGCAGACATTTTTAATAATAATTCAAATCTCATACAGGCAAATCTTGAAGTTTTCATCATTTCTGTTGCCTGCGTTCTGAAGTGTTTTGCATAGCCACACAGGAGTTTTAAGACCTTTAATAGGCTATTAGTGAGAGTTATGTTGCAGTCTGACTTCACATATGCAGATAAATTGTAACTTGGAGCTCTGGATACTTAACCCTTACAGTGAGAAAAATAAAATAAGGGGACACTGACGAACCAAAAATAAGGGAACACTGACAAACCAAAAATAAGGGAACACTGATGAACCAAAAATAGGGGGAACACTGATGAACCAGGCTTAAATCCAAGATAGGGCAAGACCCTCTGTGCCTGAAGATGGGTCAGTGGTCGAAGATTATGGACTTTGTTTTAGCAAAGTCTATAGTAGTTGGATATATTGTGGTGGCCTAGTCTGTGTATTCTGCTGGTAACTGAGCAATACACAGGTTATGCCTGGATGGTTATGCTCCAGCAATGGAAACGAAGGATGGTAAATGAGATGAAAATAATTCTGAGTTAGTGCACACTTTTCCTTTAAGTTTATGCAAATTTATGTAGCTTGAAAATTAACCAATCAAATGCTGCTGCTTTGGCAACTGATTGGTCCATTCAAGCTGAAAGCATTTGCCTAAATATAGTATAAGGTTCTGCATCAACTTGGTAGTGTGCGATGTCCTTGTGAGCTATGGATAAGCATTGTATATAGCTTTCCAGATATGGTAGAGAAACATATTGGAAGCCAGGACAGTTTATTAAAATCTGGGTAACCAAAATGGGTCTCTGGGTAGGGAGCAGGTTGAGGCCCTCACTATAAAGTACTGTAACAAGTAAACAGGCTCACTTATTACCTAAAAGCCATAAAGAGTTACATGCAACAAATAAAGTACAGTATGTCAAAGTTCAAGAGCTTTAAGTAACATTCCTGCTTTCAAATGTTCCTAAAATGTATTCACTGTTTCAGTTTCCTAAATAGTATATCCCAACTTTAACTTACTGACTGACTTCTGTGATTACTATTGGCTTAACTCCCTGCTGGGGGGGGTAGTGGGGTAGTTGCCGGAATGGTTATACACAAAGGCTATTTTTGTGTGTGTGTGTTACATGGGGGGGGGGGGGGGGGAGTCATAAAAAATACTTGCTGGGGAGCCCTCTGACTTCTAGTTATGCTCCTGTATAAGATGCACAATGAATACTACATAGACACGATTTGTAGAACTATAACTATAGCTGTGCAGGAATACGGGAGGAGGACGAATAGGCTGGATGCCAGAAATATAACAATGGTTAAATGTAACCTGTCTCCCAAACTAATTTTTGACACTAACCTCCTTTATACTAACCCTACCCTGAAATTACTTTAATAATTAGGGCAGGTGTAGATGACAAAATGCAAACATGTCAAAGTAAGGCAACTCTATCCCACGAAAAATAATAATAATAATAATGGTCCCATAAAGCAAACTTATTTTTCTAGAAAACAATGTTTGCACAACAGAATCTAAATTTGCCTCTCTAAAATAGCCGGTCAGTCAGTCAAAAAATAAAATATATTTAAGGCAGGGAACACACTTGACTTTCAGTTTTCCGCGCGCGTTTTTCTGCATACTTTTTCTGCACACTAAGTGTGTTTCCATGCAGGAAAACACGCAAGTTTTTTTTACAGCAGCTGATGTAATTGATACAGAAAACTGTCAAAATGTGCAGAATCAGGATGCAGAATGTCAGTTTTTTTTCTGCGCGCGAACAACACAGTAAGTGTGCACTAGCACGTTGATTAACATGAGTTCTCAGTTTTTCTGTGCAGAAAACGCCCACGAAAACAGTCAAGTGTGTTCCCTGCCTGATGCTTAACATGAAATGTATAATTTTGTTTAATATTATGGTACATTGATAATCATAAAGAAGGTGCCATATGTACAGGGTATTTGCTTCCTCAGTAAGCGTTTTAGCAATAAGCCAATACATCCTTTTCAGAGATATTAGAGTCTGAACAATCATTTACATGGACTGGGCGTGGCCAATGTATTACTTCCTTATACAGGAAAGCTATATAGCTCCTCTGCATAACACACACACACTGTTTGTGGAAAAGACATCTTTCAAGATGGAGACAACTGGAAAAGTAAGAAAATGTTGTTGTTGTTATTATTATGTGGGTGATTTAAGTACATAATAAAGGTAGAATTTTGGACACTGGTCTATTGTACCACTGTGGGGTACATTACAGGGTCTGCTGTGACATAGGAGTGCTGTGTGCTATGAAGGCCAGCATTTTCTGCTGTGAATGCAAAGATAGCACCATAATGTATATGCAAAAGGTGTGTTCATTGTTTTAAAATTGAGGGCAGTTGACACAGCAGGCAAAAATCAGTGGCTTAGCCTCAAAGCACATTCTTTTCTGCACATACAAGTGTGCTTCCTGCTCCATTTGTTAAGCAATATGTGAATTGGGAGGCAGAAAGAAAATATAGGGTGAAGGTATAAGTTATATTAAGACTTTTAAGGGGCTATTCCGTGGAAAAAGCCAACAATGGAGGTAGCTGGCCAAGCTCCCGTGTCTTTTTATATTGGCCTCCTAACTATTTGTCTTCGCTTTTTGAGGTATTTTAACTTTAATCTTAAAACAGCATTGGTGGTAGTTTTTATGAACTCTGTGTTGCTTAGCTGTCCTGCTTATCCTGTAGCTTTGGTGTGCATATAGAGGAAGAATACGTGATCAAATGTCAAATGGTCAATTGCCTCTTTATACAATGCTCCTTTTTGCCACCTTGATACTTCTTATACATGTCCTGAGGTACTTTCAGACAAAGGCTTCCAGCCATGTAGTGGTGAGAACAGGAAAATGTGCATTTTGTTTATCAACATAGTGGTTGAAATAGTAGAATGCTGAAGGATGAAGGAAACCTGTGACAAAAAGGCAAAAAGATAAGGAGTATTGCTTAATCTTTGGCACCAGCTAGAAGTATTTAATATAGCTTAGTCATTATATGACTTTGTGCTTCACACAACCTTATCGGAAAGAGTAAGGTCAGTGCAAGCACTCAGGACACTATAAGCAGATTAGTGAAGAAGAGCAAGCTGATGGCAACTTAGAAATATGTTCCCTTATCATAAAGTCCAGTTAAAAGAAAAATATTTTTTTAAAATATAACTGGACTCCCCACCCAGATCAATAATGCAGTTATAGCCTACTATTACTATTTTTGTCTACCTGCAGTGAAGTGAGAATCCCCCAGCTGCTTGTTGTTTATAACCAGGCTCTTTGCATTCCAATTTTGCCGCAATTTGCGTTGTGACTCCCATTCAACAGAGTGAGAATCACAATACAATCGCCCCCAATGCACTGCATGCAGTGCATTTGCAATTTACACAAATGGAAAATACTGCTGTGAGAATGATCACATAGGGATACATTAGCAGCAGCTCTTGATGTTATGTTAATGTGTGACTCAATAAACAAAAATGCAGTTCCCAACAGACCCCCTATATACATTAAATAAAGTTCAAGTAAACCAGAGATGCTGACAAGGAAAGATTTGATACTTACACAGGGTTTCCTCCAGCCCCATAAGCAACGCTGAGTCCATCGCCACCCTCTCGCGTCCCTCCATCCAACCACAATCAACCCTGGTAACTGGCTCAGTCCAGTCAGTCAGGGTAAATATCAAATCTTTCCTTGTTGTCAGCATCTTTGGTACAATTTAAAGAAAACTTGTGAGTTTATTCAAATAAAAAAAAGACCTCAGGAGCAGGAAGCCTCCGAATCCTAATAAGGCTTCTCCCATCCTCATTGGTGAGTCCGCTCCAGTGCTGGTAGCCCAGAACAATTACAAACAATAACCGTGCCAGTGCAGGCACACTAGCGGATTTCCTCTCAGGCTGCCTATGCAGTAGAGTGGTCTGGATAAGGCTCAGCTATTTCCACTGGAGCCTGATCAGTGAGCTGTTAGAGTAGAGCATAGCAACAGCAGACAGCTGATTGAAGGTTCCTGAGAGCGCACGCAAACACACTGGATGAAGCATACCTGCAGGAGAGAGGAAGCAAGAGCGGTTTCTATTGCTCCTCTCTCAAGCATATTAGGACACTGTGTTGAAACTTTATCGAATAACGGCATATTCTCAGGCACATGGTTTCTCCTGTTTATCGATGCTGACACCACACTACATCTATGGCCCCGTTTGCACAGTACTTTTGGGGATGGGGGGGGGGTTAAGGACATTTATGCTCCTACATTTTTTTACTGTCGTTCTGACAGTAACCTCAGCTTTGATAGCTGTCCTCTAAAGCAGGGGTCCCCAACCTTTTTAAGCCCGGGGCCCACTATCCCAACCAAACTTTTCTCTGGGGCCCCCCCGGGGGGGGGGGGGCGTGGTTAGTGGCAGTGGCAGCCCCCCTCTTTTCCCTGATTTTGAGTGTAGTATATAGGTAAGTAGGTAACTAGGTATAGTTGCCCCCAGTATAGGTAGCTAACACAGTTGCCCCTCTATAAGGACTATAGTTGCCTCAGTATAGTTAGTTAGGTAGGTAGTATAGTTACCCCAATATAGTTAGTATAGTTACCCCAGTATAGCTAGTACAGTTAGCCCAGTGTAGCAAGTACAGTTACCACAGTATAGCAAGTACAGTTAGCCCAGTATAGCAAGTACAGTTAGCCCAGTATAGCAAGTACAGTTAGTCCAGTATGGCAAGTACAGTTAGCCCAGTATGGCAAGTATAGTTACCCCAATATAGTTACCCCAGTATAGCAAGTACAGTTAGCCCAGTATACCAAGTACAGTTAGCCCAGTATGGCAAGTATAGTTACCCCAATATAGTTACCCAGTATAGCAAGTACAGTTAGCCCAGTGTAGCCAGTACAGTTAGCCCAGTGTAGCCAGTACAGTTAGCCCAGTGTAGCCAGTAGAGTTAGCCCAGTGTAGCCAGTACAGTTAGCCCAGTGTAGCAAGTACAGTTACCACAGTATAGCAAGTACAGTTAGCCCAGTATACCTAGTACAGTTATCCCAGTATAGCAAGTACAGTTTGCCCAGTATAGCAAGTACAGTTATCCCAGTGTAGCAAGTACAGTTATCCCAGTGTAGCAAGTACAGTTAGCCCAGTATAGCAAGTACAGTTAGCCCAGTGTAGCCAGTACAGTCAGCCCAGTGTAGCCAGTACAGTTAGCCCAGTGTAGCCAGTACAGTTAGCCCAGTGTAGCCAGTACAGTTAGCCCAGTATAGCAAATACAGTAAGCCCAGTATAGCAAGTACAGTTAGCCCAGTGTAGCCAGTACAGTTAGCCCAGTGTAGCCAGTACAGTTAGCCCAGTATAGCAAGTATAGTTACCCCAGTGTAGCCAGTACAGTTAGCCCAGTGTAGCAAGTACAGTTAGCCCAGTATAGCAAGTATAGTTACCCCAGTGTAGCCAGTACAGTTAGCCCAGTGTAGCAAGTACAGTTAGCCCAGTATAGCAAGTACAGTTAGCCCAGTGTAGCAAGTACAGTAAGCCCAGTGTAGCCAGTACAGTTAGCCCAATGTAGCCAGTACAGTTAGCCCAGTGTAGCCAGTACAGTTAGCCCAGTGTAGCCAGTAGAGTTAGCCCAGTGTAGCCAGTACACTTAGCCCAGTGTAGCAAGTACAGTTACCACAGTATAGCAAGTACAGTTAGCCCAGTATACCTAGTACAGTTAGCCCAGTATAGCAAGTACAGTTTGCCCAGTATAGCAAGTACAGTTATCCCAGTGTAGCAAGTACAGTTATCCCAGTGTAGCAAGTACAGTTAGCCCAGTATAGCAAGTACAGTTAGCCCAGTGTAGCCAGTACAGTTAGCCCAGTGTAGCCAGTACAGTTAGCCCAGTGTAGCCAGTACAGTTAGCCCAGTGTAGCCAGTACAGTTAGCCCAGTATAGCAAGTACAGTTAGCCCAGTGTAGCAAGTACAGTAAGCCCAGTATAGCAAGTACAGTTAGCCCAGTGTAGCCAGTACAGTTAGCCCAGTGTAGCCAGTACAGTTAGCCCAGTGTAGCCAGTACAGTTAGCCCAGTATAGCAAGTATAGTTACCCCAGTGTAGCCAGTACAGTTAGCCCAGTGTCGCAAGTACAGTTAGCCCAGTATAGCAAGTATAGTTACCCCAGTGTAGCCAGTACAGTTAGCCCAGTGTAGCAAGTACAGTTAGCCCAGTATAGCAAGTACAGTTAGCCCAGTGTAGCAAGTACAGTAAGCCCAGTGTAGCCAGTACAGTTAGCCCAATGTAGCCAGTACAGTTAGCCCAGTGTAGCCAGTACAGTTAGCCCAGTGTAGCCAGTAGTTACCCCAGTATAGCTGCCCCAGTGTAGCTAACAGAGGTGCCCTCTCCACCCCGTGGCCGCCGCTCCTGTTACCTTATGAGCGGGCGTTCCTTCCTTATATTCCGCCAGCCGCGGCTCTCCTCTTCACAGCATGTTGTATTACAGCAGCGCTTCCTGTGCGGCTGCTCTAAGGAGGGAAGGAGGCGGAGCAGCAGCTTCCTGTAGCGGCGATGCGCATCACCGTTACCATGGGAACCGCTGTTCCTGGCTCCCTTGGCTCCTTACAGCAGCCGCGCAGGAAGCGCTGCTGTAATACAACATGCTGTGAAGAGGAGAGCCGTGGCTGGCGGAATATAAGGAAGGAAGCAGCCGCCCGCTCATAAGGTAACAGGAGAGGCGGCCGCGGGGGGAGAGGGAGAAGCCGCGGCCCCCCAGAAATCTGCCCAAGGACCCCCAGGGGGCCGCGGCCCCCAGGTTGGGGACCCATGCTCTAAAGGATGCCTGACTTGCGAAAACGCTATCTAAGGTAAGCACACAGATATGATCATGCTGAATCACTCCTTGACAAATCTAAAGTAACATTTTCAGACAGGAAGAGACAGACTTTCCATGATGTTCCCTCCTATCAAGGCTGGGCCGAGGCAGAGGGGAGAGAGGCTTCAGCCTCAGGGCGCAGTGTAGGAGGGGGGCGTACAACTCACTCAGCTATCATTCCCCTATTGTGTTTGAAGCAGAGAGAAATAAGAAAAGGGGATACATGGCAGTGACTGCAAGCCAGATAACTAGAGATTAAGGTGTTGGGGGCCCTGGGGCGCCTCTTAGTCTAATAGCAATCAGTGTGTGACAGCTGGGGTGGGATGGATGGAGGGGCGCACTTTGGTGTCTCAGGCCTCGGTGCTGGAGGACCTTGTCCCGGCTCTGCCTCCTATCACCCTACCACCCTCCCTATACTCCTCCTTGCCCCATTCCTGCCTGCGACAAGATTATGTACTTTGATAATAGTACAACCATTATATAGTTTCCATCCTTTATTATTGTGCTCCAGTGCTCTCCATTGTAGCAGGTCCACTATAGTACTCTTATTGTACTTTAAGTTCTTACATTTACAGATTATTGGCAACTCTGCTATACTATTAGCTTACCCTGCTACTGGATGAAGCACAAACACTTATACTATTAAAAAATAAATGGTTAATGCTTGCCCTGTGCTTTTTTAAGTTTTTACACCCTCCACTCTCTGTTAAAGCACACCTGAAGTGTTAGGGATATGGAGGCTGCCATATTTATTTCCTTTTAAACAGTGCGCTTTACCTGGCTGTCCTGCTGATCATATACCTCTTTTTTTTAGCCATAGACCCTGAACAAGCATGCAGCTGTGTTTCTGACTGGATTAGCCACATGCTTATATCAGGTGTGCGATTCAGACACTACCGCAGCCAAGCAGGACTAAATAACTGGTATTGTTCAAATGGAAATAAATAGGGCAGCCTCCATATGCCTCTCACTTCAAGGGTACTTTAATTGCCTTGTTTTTTTCTCTCGCTCTGCTACTTTGCTCTCTTTATCTCTGTGACACTTAAATGTCTCTCAGTATCTCTCTTTGTCATATCTCTCCTTGCCTCTTTGCCCTCTCTAGCACTGACACTTTACTCTCACCTTTATGACCTTGCACACTTTTCATGTGAACTTTGCCCTGCCTGTGTATTTCTCACTTTGCTCTCTCTCTCCAGTGATCCTTCTTTCTCTGATACCTTGCTGGAGCTCTCTATACCACTTTGCTCTCTGTTTGCAAATGTATTCTTTCTGCCCACCACATTCATAGCTACAAGTACAGCTCTTTCCTCTACCACTTAGCCCCCCCTCCCTCCAGGACTTGCCATTAAGGCCAAGGGGGAAATTGCCCCAGGGCCCCTGACCGCTGCTGGGCCCCCCAGGAAGTCACCCTCCTGAGTCCTCGTGGCTCCTGCATGTTGTGTGGCTGTATTGTAATAACTAACCTGTCCTGCCATGCTGCTCTGTCAATGCTCCATCTTCATCCCCACGACCTGCCTCTTCTCCATGATCCACTTGGTACAGTTTATTTATGCATAACATGCACCACATGGAGAAGAGGCAGACAGCATGGCTGAAGATGGAGCATGGGTGGAGCAGTGTGCTGGGACAGGTGCAGTGTGCTGGGACAAGTGAGTTATTACAATGCAGCCACACATCCTGCAGGGCCCTGTGGAGCAGTCGGCGGGGAGACCATTGGAGCGGGAAGGGGGGGCAGGGGGAGGGAGCCAGCTTGGGTGCCCTGGGAGCTGCCTCTGCTGGGGGGAGGGGCTACAGAGGGCCCAGGTTACCTTTGCTCCAGGGCTCCATCTTGTTTAAAGTGCCCACCATCAATTATTTTATGCAGTCTTGCCTGCAGCTATGTACTGTCTGTTTTCCAGTCTACCTTCTGCCCCAAAACTCCCACACATCTGCTGCTTTGTGTCTTACTGCTACTATTCTTTTTCCATTTCACCACTTTGTTCTCTCAGCAGTCAGTCTCACAGGAGGATTGTTGGAGGGTGCTGAGTTTTGTAATGTATATTCTAGGCATTGAAATGGAAGGATCATGGCCAAGGTCAAAATGCCTGTTTCAAGGAGACAGAGAGGAACAGATTTCCATTACATTTCAGAATGAAATCTATTGGAAATCTCTTAAAAATCGATCTAAAGGCATTACTGCACCATTAGATCCAATGCAACTCTATGGGCCATCAATCTGCTTGGCAGCAGCAGATCGACCTGGATTTTCCATCCTGTCAGATACCGTATATACTCGGATACAAGTCGACCTTGTGTAAAAGTCGACCCCAATATTTGACCCTCTTAAGCTGGATTTTTTTATTTACTCAAGTACAAGTCTACCCAGGAAAGTTAAAAACTGCACTTGGGCACCAGGATGTCTCAGCGTGGTCACTGTGACCCCTCTGTGTGGCCCCTGTGTCCGCTAGGCTGTGTGGCCCCTCTAGCTTTGTGGCCCCAGTGTCCCCTTGGCTGTGTGGCCCCTGTAGCTATGTGGCCCATGTCCCCCTGGCTGTGTGTCCCCTAGCTGTGTGTCCCCTGTTTTACAGGAGCTGCAGCAGCCGGTAACAGTAAAAAAGGGCGCAGGAGGCTAGTGGACAAATCGGGCGCCGCCATTCACTCCCATAATAAATATCGTTTAATGGGCGCCCGATAGGAAAAAATGGCGCCGGAGAAAAATAACGTTTTAAAAGCGGCGCCCGGAGACTTAATGTTGTATTACTGCTTCTCATGATTACACATTATTTAATGATTTATACATTTTTTAATATTATTTTTAAACGAAAAACAGTACAATATTTTTTTCAAACATTATTTTTAAACGAAAAACAGTACAATTTTTTTTTTTACATTATTTTTAAACGAAAAAACCGCACAATATGTTTTTGAAACGTTATTAATGCTTATCACAGGGGGGTCTTAGGTTTAGGCACCAACAGGGGGGTCTTGGGTTTAGGCACCAACAGGGGGGGTCTTAGGTTTAGGCACCAACAGGGGGGTCTTAGGTTTAGGCACCAACAGGGGGGTATTAGGTTTAGGCACCAACAGGGGGGTCTTAGGTTTAGGCACCAACAGGGGGTCTTAGGTTTAGGCACCAACAGGGGGGTCTTAGGTTACGCACCAACAGGGGGTCTTAGGTTTAGGCACCAACAGGGGGGGTCTTAGGTTTAGGCACCAACAGGGGTCTTAGGTTTAGGCACCAACAGGGGGGTCTTAGGTTTAGGCACCAACAGGGGGGTCTTAGGTTTAGGCACTAACAGGGGGGTCTAGGGGTTAGGGGTAGGTACAGGGAGGGTTACTTAGGCACCAACAGGGGGGTCTTAGGTTTAGGCATCAACAGGGGGGTCTAGGGGTTAGGGGTAGGTACAGGGAGGGTTACTTAGTATTTTTTTTTTAAACGTTATTATACGTTTCACTATTTAAACGAAAGATTAACGTTTTTACAATTGGCGATTTAATGCACATTATTTAATGATTTATAACTTTATAAAACATTAATTTTAAACGAAATACAGTACAATACATTTTTAAACGTTATCCATGCTTATCGTTTAAAACCCCGCGCCCTTTTTTCCCAGCGCCCCTTTTTAACGTACGCGCAGCAGCCAGCATCTGTCTCCCCTTCCCCGAAGTGCTACAGCACACAGCTTGCTGAAATGCCCCCCTCCCTCCCACCACCAAGGAAAGGCCCCCCCTCTCACTCACTCCCTCCCCAGCAGCTTTCCACAAAGCCCCCCTCTCTCCCATCACCACGCAAAGGAAGGCCGCTTCGCCCTCTCGCTCAGCCCTCTGTGTCATCAATGCAGCATCAGCGCTGAAGCAGAAACTCACTGATTACACAGTGCGGCATCCTCTCTTGTCCCTCTGCTCGTTCTGGTCTGTTAGTTTACAATACCACAGCTACAGCTCCGATGTCATGTGACTTATGTGTCATGTGACATTGGAGCTGTAGCTGTGGTATTGTAAACAGACCAGCGTGAGCAGAGGGACAAGGGAGGATGTCTCGCTGTGTAATCAGTGAGTTTCCGCTTCAGCGCTGACCATCAGATGAGGCAGAGGGGGGAGAGGGGGAGAAGCAGCCATCCTTTACGTGGTGATGAGAGGGAGGGGCCGGGGGGCTTTGTGCAAAGCTGCCAGCGTTAGGACTGGGTAAGGGGAGAGAAAGAGGCTCCCCTACAATTCTCGGCTATAAGTTGTGAAATTTAGGACTACTCAAGTATAAGGCGACCCCCCCACTTTTATACTTTGAGTCAGTCCTAAATTTCTCGACTTATAGGCGAGTATATACAGTAAATCAAATTGATCGAAATCAGCTGCAAATCGATCGATCGGCCGTTCAATCATGCATCGATTTGTGATCAATTGATTCTATAGAATTGATTGATCGCTGAAATCGACCACTGTATGGTCCCCTTAACTCAAGCCCAAGAGACAAACCAGTATGGTCACACTGATCACAGCAGAGCAGCAATACTAGCAGGGTATACTGACAAATTCCTTCATCAGGGGTTATTTTATGCATATTTTGATCTCTTTTAGATGACTTTATTCTAGTAGACTGTTTATTAACTTGACTCAGTATAGGCCCACTTTAAGACATTATTGTGAAAACATCAAGAAACACCCAGCTTATGATTTTGTTCATTTGATTTCTATTTTCTCTGATCCTCACACCAGACTAATCCACAGGAAAACTGCACATGCTCTGCATTCTGCAGGTACAAATAACTGTAACATCCTTGTTTTACAGGTTATTAAATGCAAGGCGGCAGTGATGTGGGAGGTAGGAAAACCGCTGTCTGTTGAAGAGATTGAGGTTGCTCCACCAAAGGCTAATGAAGTTCGCATAAAGGTGAAACATACTTACTGTCTGTCTTTTATTTAAAGTCTCCAATCCCCATTATGTTAAAGTATGTCTACCCTTCCCCATGGGAAAATAAGGTAATAGTAAAGCAGCCTTACTTTCCTCCCTCACAACATGCCAACAATTCTCTATTCTTGAGAGACCCTTCACAGTCCCCTAAAATCTCTGTGGGGTGTGTGTATTAATGTGAGGTTTTAGACTTTGCTAACCCACTCTCTGCACTTTCCCAGAGGGTGGTGGCATGCTCACATTGGAGGTATGGGTGAATCAGGGCTGCACTTGACACTTCAATGGCAATGACTTTCTTGGAGCTAAAGCAGGAGCCTCAAAAATAGTCTATTTTACCAGGCTGTATGCTTTTTTTTTTTCCTAGTTAAATATTGTGCATGCTTGCCATAAAAGGCTAGTATTGGTATGCTTAAACAAACATAATGTAATGAAAGTCATAAACACAGTACTAACAAACTGGTGACCAAAGGTATCGTTGGTGTCATCAGGACAACAGGTTATAAGTTTGATCCCAATTGCATTTGAAATCTGGCCCTTTGGAGTTATCTTAAAGAATGTTATCTTATCTTAGAGTAATCACACTATATTCATTTTGGGCCTGTACAGAGATTCCTTGTGTCAGCAGTTTTATGTGTTGTTTCCACCTCCAACAATAATGTTATGATAAATACATGAATAGCTAATGAAAAATGTAATAGCAACTATAAATGCAGGCGATTATGCATATATATTTTATTTTTATTGGCGAATGCATTTCTGTGTTAACTATTTTAATAAGAAGCACTATAAATACACTTAGGCCTCTTTCACAGTGCGACGTTAAAGTCGCACGTTAGAAAATGTTTCAACGCAGACTAACGCACAGCAATACTAAGTCTGTGTAACATTCATAGTGCACACGTTGCGTTTGTGTGTAGTGCTATTAGAAAGTGCTGCATGCTGTGCGTTATACACGTTATTAGCTGTGTTAGACTGTTTGCACATGCTCAGTAATTACTTAGAAGCATAGTTTTCATTGCCTGTATGCTCTACTGTATGCAACAATAACGGGGCATTAAAGAGAACCTGTACTGAGTACAAATATTTAAAATAAACACATGAGGTAACTTCAAATGAACATTACAGAGTTACCTTGCCATCAGTTCCTCTCAGAAGCTCACCATTTTCTTCTGACAATAATCCCATCCAGTTCTGACAATATTTTGTCAGATCTGAAATATATCAGTTGCTGTCAGTAAAATATCAGTTGCTGTCAGTTATAGCTGAGAGGAAAACGGATGTACCAGGTAATGTTCATGTTTCCCTATAGCTCAAGTGGGCGATGTTACAGTTTAACTGTGTGCTGACCAGAAAGCTGTTATGGGGTAATGGCTATTTTCAAAATGGAGGACGGAAAATTCCCTTGATCATAGTGAACAAATAGGACGCGGGACAGGAGAAAGACACTGAGGAGTAGACTACATGGAAGGTAAGTATGACTTGTGTATGCTTATTTTGACTTTTATTTTCAGTACAGGTTTTCTTTAAGTTGCGGTGCAACTTTTTTGGGGCGTTGCGTTGAAAGTGTGCATTGCGACTTTAACATTGCATCAAAATGCAACGTCCACTGTGAAAGAGGCCTAAGTGTGCTTTTTTTTTTTTTTTTGTAACACCAGTTCCCCAAATATATTTAAAGTGTATACTGTATAAATTGTTTAAAACTGATCAATGTTTTGTTAATACTTTATTTTTATTATTCATTTATTTTATAGTTTTAATTATTAACTTATAAAAACATGTCTTTATTTTTATTTATTTCTAAATTTCATAATGTCAACTGATTTTTTTCCAAGGTATTGTATCCTGTTTAAAAATGACATGGAAAGTCTTTGACAAGCCACACATTTACAGTGGGTTGCAAAAGTATTCGGCCCCATTTAAGTTTTCCACATTTTGTAATATTACGGCCACAAACATGAATCAATGTTATTGGAATTACACATGAAAGACTAACACAAAGTGGTGTACACATGAGAAGTGGAATGAAAATCATACATGATTCCAAACATTTTTTTACAAATAAATAACTGCAAAGTGGTGTGTGCATAATTATTCGGCCCCCTTTGATCTGAGTGCAGTCAGTTGCCCATAGACATTGCCTGATGAGTGCTAATGACTAAATAGAGTGCACCTGCGTGTAATCTAATGTCAGTACAAATACAGCTGCTCTGTGAGGGCCTCAGAGGTTGTCTAAGAGAATATTGTTAGCAACAACACTGTGAAGTCCAAAGAACACACAAGACAGGTCAGGGATCAAGTTATTGAGAAATTTAAAGTAGGCTTAGGCTACAAAAAGATTTCCAAAGCCTTGAACATCCCACAGAGCACTGTTCAAGCGATCATTCAGAAATGGAAGGAGTATGGCACAACTGTTAACCTACCAAGACAAGGCCATCCACCTAAACTCACAGGCCAAACAAGGAGAGCGCTGATCAGAAATGCAGTCAAGAGGCCCATGGAGACTCTGGACGAGCTGCAGAGATCTACAGCTCAGGTGGGAGACTCTGTCCATAGGACAACTATTAGTCATGCACTGTAGAAAGTTGGCCTTTATGGAAGAGTGGCAAGAAGAAAGGCATTGTTAACAGAAAGCATAAGAAGTCCCGTTTGCAGTTTGCCACAAGCCATGTGGGGGACACAGCAACCATGTGGAAGAAGGTGCTCTGGTCAGATGAGACCAAAATGGAACTTTTTGGCCAAAACGCAAAATGCTATGTGTGGCGGAAAACTAACACTGCACATCACTCTGAACACACCATCCCAACTGACAAATATGGTGGTGGCAGCATCATGCTCGGGGGGTGCATCTCTTCAGCAGGGACAGGGAAGCTGGTCAGAGTTGATGGGAAGATGGATGGAGCCAAATACAGGGCAAACTTGGAAGAAAACTTCTTGGATTCTGCAAAAGACTTGAGACTGGGGCGGAGGTTTACCTTCCAGCAGGACAATGACCCTAAACATAAAGCCAGGGCAACAATGGAATGGTTTAAAACAAAACATATCTATGTGTTAGAATGGCCCAGTCAAAGTCCAGAGCTAAATCCAATCGAGAATCTGTGGCAAGATCTGAAAAATGCTGTTCACAAACGCTGTCCATCTAATCTGACTGAGCTTGAGCTGTTTTTCAAAGGAGGATTTCAGTCTCTAGATGTGCAAAGCTGGTAGAGACATACCCTAAAAGACTGCCAGCTGTAATTGCAGCAAAAGGTGGTTCTACAAAGTATTGACTCAGGGGGCCGAATAATTACGCACACCCCACTTTGCAGTAATTGTTTGTAAAAAATGCTTGGAAATGATGTATGATTTTCGATCCACTACTCACATGTACACCACTTTGTATTGGTCTTTCACGTGGAATTCCAATAAAATTGATGCATGTTTGTGGCAGTAATGTGACAAAATGTGGAAAACCTCAAGGGGCCCGAATACTTTTGCAACCCACTGTACATAGACTTATTTCAAGAACAGCTAGCCACTTAGTCTCCGCCCTCCAGTACCAATCAGAGAACATCTGTTCTGGCTGGCTGATTAATGATACTTTAGCTGCTAAAGTAACTGTAACGATCGAAGACGTTACCACTGTGGGGGAAAGCAGCGCAGCTGCTTTCACACCTGATGTCACCTCTGCGGCCACGCCATCCCGGGTGTCGCTTCCCGACTCAGGGGGGACAGGAATCTCTCTTGCACAGCAGCTTAAATCCACACGCCTGCGCATGGAGCAAAAGGACCTTTATGGGCGGAGGAGACAGATCAGCTGACATTGTGGTCAGCTGACTTCCACCTGTCAATCTACCTTGCAGGCTGGCTCAGCCCCTCGGGCGGGGCTGCTTGAATCTGCTTTCAGTATTTAAACCAGGAATTGTTACTCTGTCCTTGTCTGTTGTCTGATTAGATCCCAGGTGTGATGCCAAGGATTTCACACCTAGATTAGGATATTGCTATTGCTCTGTTATCTGTCAGATTAGATCCCAGGTGTGATGCCAAGGATTTCACACCTAGATTAGGATATTGTATTGCTCTGTTATCTGTCAGATTAGATCCCAGGTGTGATGCCAAGGATTTCACACCTAGATTAGGATATTGGTATTGCTCTGTTATACTTTAGACTAGTCTCAGGGGGTTGAGACCAAGGACCTCACCCCCAAGCTCAGGATTGTTGCCTCGTTGCTCTGTTATACTTTGGACCACTTCCAGGGGGTTGAGACCAAGGACCTCACCCCCAAGCTTAGGATACTGCTACTCTGTTATTGCTATTTGTTTAGACTAATTCCCGGGTGTTGACGCTACAGATTTCACACCCAGACTAGGTTATTGCTTCTGTATTGATCTCCTGTGTATGACTCCTAGCTATTACTCTGATCCTGATCCTGTCTACAGTTCCTGTACTTTCGCCTATCTGCCTACCTGTTGCTGAATCTCTGCCTGATTACCGACTATTCTCTTGCTTCACGATTCTGTACTGATACTTACCTCTCTGTTGCCGAACCCTGCCTGTCTGACCAATCTACTCGCCAGTGGGCCCTCGCCACTGGTGAGGTGTTAACTGCGCCAGCTCCGCTGGTTAAGAAGCTCTGCTAGGATATAGTTAGTCCTAATTACCTGCTCATTAGGTACCTGTTCTTTTAGTATTACTGTATCTTGTAGGCTGCAGTTCAGTATGACTCACCCGCACCTCGGGTGTTCATTTGCCTGCAGTATAGTCTGAATCACCCGCTCCTCGAGAGATTCAGTCTCGTCAGTATTATTTCCCCAGCAGGCTGGAGGTTGTACATTAGTACACACGCAGTGTACTGTTTATACCTCACCAGCCCCTGTGGTGAGGTCTCTTTAAAGCATTATAGTGACGGTTACACCAATCACTACACACTCTGCTCTCAGTCTTGCTATACTGGCATTATTGGTGATTCTGCGGATCACACATAATTGGGTATAGCGTCTGCATTCTTGGTGATTCCGCAGATCACCAATAATCAGACATCTGAGGTGTGGCACTCAATCGTCACAGTAACCAGGTAAAACAATTGACAGAAGGGCATGGGCTGGGGAAATAGCCAATGATGTATTTAAAATGCTCTCAGCATAAGAACCTGCTAGGAAACCAGTGCAATTTCTATACAGGAAGCTGTATAGAAGGCTCTCCACAATCTCTCTCCCCTGTACATCTCCTCACTAGTTTCCAGATACCAACCCAGCTGCAATCTCAGATCTGCACAGCTTCTTTTATCCTCCTCTAGAATTACCTTTTTGCATTCACGTATACAAGACTTCTCGCGTGCCACACCCCTCCTCTGAAATGCCCTTCCACGGCACATCCGTCACTCTCCCACCTTTAAAATCTTCACACACTCCCTCAAAACTCACCTTTTCCGACAAGCATATGCTCCAACTTAGGCCATTCCCCCTTCGACCTCACGTCTAGTTTAACTCCTTACTAAATAACCTAAACATGCACTGCTTATATGTATACTGCATACTTCCCCCACCTCTTGCCCCCCCCCCCCATTCCTTTAGATTGTATGCTCACAAGGGCTCTATCACCCTTATGTAGCTTGGATTTTGTTATTTATTTCATAGCTCACACTCTATTATACATTTTATTCATCATGCTACATCTGTCATTTTAATCACCAGTTCTGCGTTGTGTACCAGTGTCCATATTTGATGTATATCATTGTCTGTATCATTATGTACCCCTTGTTTGTTTTTCTACTTTGTACAGCGCCACTCCTTGTTATAAAGCTATGTTGGCGCTTTATAAATAAATAATAATTATACTACAGGAAGGAGTATCTAGACCCCTCTAATGATGTCCAGAAATGATGATGTAGTGGCTCAACCGTAAGGTACCCATATGTTGATTTCAATAGGTTACATTCCTGCCTCCAAAAAACATCCACAATTCAGGGCTAGTGGAAACAGGCCCTTATGGATTGCCAACCGATGTGGCAAAACGATCAATTCCTCTCTGATCGGAATCAATGTGATCATCAGCTGTGGGCAAAAAGTGGTATCTTGCCTAGAGCCCCACTTCAGCATAATCATTACAATGCCATGGGCCGCTGATCGACCTTTGCTCCTGCCCCACTCCCATACAATCTAAATCTTCCATCTGGTATAGTTCTGGGTATTTGCTTGGGGTTTGTACATTCTACCTATACTGTATATGCATAGGTTTCCTGCTACACCCACAAAAACATACTGATTGGTGAACTGGCTTCCCTTTCAAAATGGCTATAGGCCTTATTCACACTATACATACTGCCATGTGCGTTTCGATAGCGAGTAAGGTGTGCGACACGCAAGAACATCAGAAGTGCATAGACAGCACTAAATACCTTCACACTAGTGCAATGCGCTTTCGCACTGCTGCATGCATTTTCGGCAAAGTGCATCACTGCTTCCATTCACTGTAATGATAAATTATACATTAAAAAACATTGAAGGCCTTCTCTGCTTGAATGTTATAAATACAGTTATGATTGTGTCCCCTTGTTTTGTTTATAGATAGTTGCTACAAGCATTTGTCGATCAGATGAACATGTGCAACATGGAACCTTAGCCGGAGTGAAACTTCCCATCATTCTTGGCCACGAAGGTGCCGGAATAGTTGAAAGTGTTGGTGAAGGAGTGACCTCGGTTAAACCAGGTACGGCACAGCTCAAGAGTAAGCTAAGCTGCTGCATGGACCACATCAGCAATGTGGGCTATATCAGCAGCATGAAATGGAACAGAATCATTTGCACTGAAATTTTCATTAAAAGCTCTAATTTACTCTTCTGGATATAAGTGAGGAGCACAAATTTATTTTCACAATTACGTTGCGAAACCGTAATGCAAAATTTTGGGAAAAATCTTAATTAATTTCGCCTGTGACCATAATCAGGAACCGTAATTTTGCAATTACACATCACTTTTGCATAATTTAGTGCTGACTTTAGCAGTTAATAGCAAAGCCCCCATACAAACTATTGTCACCAAAATTGCTACATGCGTAAAGGGGAATAATGGCAACAAGTACAACATTTTTCTAAAAGACGATGTACTTATTGAGAATACTTCTTTTAAAAATGCAAAGGAAAAATGTTTAAACTGTCAAAAAACATTCAAAAAAACACACGCATATGCAGAAGACCTCGACTGATGCGACTGAGCCAGTTACTGGGGCTGATTGCCGCTGAATGGACGACCGCGGGAGGACAGCGAGGGACTCAGGCGAGCTTATGGGGATGGAGTAAGCCCTGGATAAGTAAAAATCTTTGTATAACACCATTTTCCTTTAAAATCAATTTTCTCAAAAACTATAAGGCCAGTTTGAAAAATCCTTTTTCGACTTGTTCCCACTCTTTCCCTTAACATACTTAGCAAATTTGCAGATGATAGCATGTATGAGGCTTTGATATCAACCGCTTAAGTCGATATTAACCACAAAACTATGAATGGAATACACTCCCAGTGACAGGAGTGCAATGGGGGCGCATGCGCGGCTGAACTGTGCCTGCGTCAACTAGCCCTGAATGGAGGACTTTTCGGGGTCAATTGCAGATGATGCAAGCAGTGGAGGAGGACGGTGAGGGAGCGATCAGCCTGCAGGGGGCTGAAGGAAGCCCCAGGTATGTATATTTTTCCCCCCTCCCCGTCTCTAGTACCCTTTAATTAGAAAGTTATAGATATTAAAATGTGTTGTTTTTTGTATTTAACAATTCTTTCTTTTTGATGCACACGATTTTATGGTTAGGCGTCCGGAAGGGGGATTTTAGGGTTAGGCGTGAAAGCGAGTTTAGAGGTAAGGTGTCAGGAAGGAGTTTTTTAGGAGGAGGGTTTTAGGGTTAGGCATCAAGAAGGCAGGTTTAAAGAGACTCTGAAGCGAGAATAAATCTCGCTTCAGAGCTCATAGTTAGCAAGGGCACGTGTGCCTCTGCTAAACCGCCGCAATAGCGCCGCTAAACGGGGGTCCCTTGACCCCCAAACCCCCCACTGCGACACTTGGTCGCAGACTTAGTCGCTCCTGGTGGCAGGGCTAACGGCTGCAGCCCTGCCTCCAGTCGCATCTATCAGCGGCGCATCGCCGCCTCTCCCCCGCCCCTCTCAGTGAAGGAAGACTGAGAGGGGCGGGGAAGAGGCGGAGATACGCACTGACAGACGCGCGTGGGGCAGGGCTGCGGCGGTTAGCCCTGCCCCAACCAGGAAGCGCTACCCCGCATTACGGAGGGGATTTGGGGGATCAGGGACCCCCGTTAAGCCGAGGGATAGCGGCGGTTTAGCAGGGGCACACATGCCCCTGCTAACTCTGAGGTCTGAAGCGAGATTTATTCTCGCTTCAGACTCTCTTTAAGGGGAGGGTTTTATGCCAGAGTAGGGTAAGGTTTCGTTGTAGTAAAATATTGGTAAAATGTTTTACTATCATCACTACCACTGTAAATACATATTGGACATGTATAGCCTTTGATTTGAAAGCAAAGAGCAACCACTCATAATCATAGATACGATGAATAAAACACACCCAGCTTTTTATGGATCAGAAATGTCTAGGCACCATAGTTTTTGATGCCTGCTCCAGAGGTACTCATTTGGTGTCTTCAAATCCTAATGACTAAAGAACACATTTACTAAAATTGGGCATAGATTGGATGCTTATTATGAGGGCTAGGACAACATGGAGGACAAACTTAATTGTCAGCTGTTTCTAACATTAAGGACTTGCACTCACACTGTGGATAATTGTTTTCCTTGCTACATATTTAATTCAGTGAACATATGTCACATAGATGTTTTCTTTTCTGTGTAGGTGACAAAGTAATACCGCTGTATAATCCTCAGTGCAGAGAATGCAGAGGCTGCACTGATCCGGGTGCAAATGTTTGCCACAAGAATGAGTAAGAATTTGTATTGCTATAACTTTTTAATGGTTACGTTTGTTTGAATTCTACAGACTTACACGCACTCATTAATAATTGTTTAAATATGTTTACAGTATTGGAGGACAGATTTCTCAGATGGCTGACAACACCAGCAGATTTACTTGCAAGGGTCAGCAGATTTACCATTTCCTGCAGACCAGCACCTTTTCTGAGTACACTGTAGTGGACGAAATAAATGTGGCTAAGATACACGATGATGTACCACTGGATGAGGCCTGTTTGATTGGCTGTGGATTTACCACAGGTTATGGCTCTGCTGTTAAAGTGGCTAAGGTGAGTGACTCACTTGACCTTAAAGGGACACTGAGCAACGAGAAAAAAAGTAAATATGCCCCCCCCCCCTCCATAGCCTGTGAGGTTCCCTGGCATCCTCTTGGTCCTTTCCATACTCTTGCTGGAAGCTCCGGAATCTTCTGCTGCAGTCGCATGTGCGTGCACCCAGCACGTCATCACGCTGGTCAGCGTAATGGCGGCCACTAATGATCCAATTTTTTCATCCAATCTTACCATATCTATCTATCTAATAGAAGGGCTAGAACTGCCTATAGTATACAATCAATATATTCCATCAGTTTACTCTTCTACTACATAGATTTGGTAAGATTGGATGAAAAAGATTGGATCGTTAGTGGCCACCCTAAGAGTCCTGCTCATGTACGGTTCTCTAAAGACTGAACCACACATGCCCAGATTTTTTTTTTCTTTTTACTGCTCAGGGTCTCTTTAATCTTACATGTGTCAAAGTCCTTATGTGACAAGCAAAGTCAAGGTTTATGTCAGATTGCATCACTATGAGCCTGTGTGAAATTCCAGCAAAGAATAATTACAATACGTCAGGGTTTGGGCACAATGTCACATTGCTCTGCAACGCATGTGGCTGTTCATTTTACAAAAACACATGGCAATGCTCCCATAGATTCATAGTTATTGGGTTGAAAAAAGACACGTCCATCGAGTTCAACCAGAGAACAAAATACAACACCAGCCTGCTCCCTCACATATCCCTGTTCATCCAGAGGAAGGTGAAAAACCCTTACAAGGCATGGTCCAAGCAGCCCCAAAAGACACTCCAGATGGCAATCAGATAAACATCATTGGGCATTCCCTAGTAATTGTAGCCATGGATGTCTTTCAATGCAAGGAAAGCATCTAAACCCCTCTCGGTTGCAGTGCTGACCGCATTCAACTATAGTAAGTGAGGCAGTACTGCATTACCCATAAAACGCATTCAGCAGTAACTCACTTCTGTATGCATTTTATGTGTAATGTAGTACCGCCTCACGTACTATAGTTGAATGGGGTCAGCACTGCAACCCAAGAGCATTGCCATGTGTTTTTGTCAGAAGTATTCCCATCAGATATTATTGTCTATGTATGTATTAATGCCTCTGATGTCCCTGCATATCGCACTTTGACAGACATTGCTGAAATTAGCTCAGCAACCTATGCCCAGGCCCTCAAACAACAATAATAATAATAATAATATAATAAGAATAATATTATTAATAATAAGAATAACAAGCCAAATACATGATTTTTTTAATTATTTATTTATTTATTTTTATAGTGTCTCAAGTGGATTTTACCATTGTTTATCCTCCTATGCAAAATTTAGGCAGTGTATACAATTATATTTGTAAAGCAGCCTTGTCAAGCTTTTATTGCTGATATAAGTTGCTGGGACCGTAAAGGTCTATATTAAAGTGACTATAAAGCCTAAAATAAACATGGCATGGACCGCGTTCTCTTAAAAGGTTATGACTTCATGGGGAGGGGGGTTTTGGTTTAGCTCACCCTTTGAGACCCCGTGTGTGCAGACTTTTGTTTCTTAGCCCCGCCCGCTTACACACACGGAAGGATCGTAGCATGTCTCTGTAACAAAAAAAAGTCATAACTTTTTAAGAGAATATGGTACATGGTGTGTTTAATTTAGGCTTTATAGTCACTTTAATATAGACCTTTGATAGAGAATTTCTTTCATGGGAACATAGGGACAGCAGTCTAGGCTTGAGAGCTTTTATACTTTGCATATTTTACAAAGGGATTTCTACTCCTGTTGCTGGATATCAAAATATGACTGTGCAAAAATGACAGTGCTTAGCTGATTGAAATCTATGCCGTTTGGGGCCTGTTATCTGTGCCAGGGCATAGTTTTCAATTCATAGTTTTCACGTTCCCACCACTACTGCTAACTGCATCTTCCTCACTCTGCTGTCGGTATGACAGCAGAGCTCTGTGCGCCAGTCAGGAGACGATTTAATTGGCTCCTGACCCCATGATAACTGTGGGCCAATCTCATTGGCTCACATTGATGACAGGGTCAGGAGCCAAGTGGCGCAATTGGCGGTTCGTGTGGTTTGACGTCGGTGAGCCCCATTTTTTGTACCAGCAGTCTTCGGTCTTTAAAGTGAACCTAAAGCCTGGAAAAAATGAGATTAACTCACCTGGGGCTTCCCTCAGCCCCCTGCAGCTGATCGGTGCCCTCGCAGCCCCGCTCTGACGCTCCAGGACCCACCGGCGAACACTTCCGGTTTGGCCGTCACCGGCCGACAGGCATGGGAACGCGAATGATTGTTCGCGTTCCCAGAGTGTATATCGCCCCCCATGCTGCTATTGCGGCCAGGAGGCCGCAATAGCAGCATAGGGGGCGATATACAGGCTGGGAACAAGAACAATCACTCGCGTTCCCATGCCTGTCGGCCGGTGACGGCCAAACCGGAAGTGTTCGCCGGCGGGTCCTGGAGCGTCAGAGCGGGGCTGCGAGGGCACCGATCAGCTGCAGGGGGCTGAGGGAAGCCCCAGGTGAGTTAATCTCATTTTTTTTCACACATCACCAAGGGCGTAGTAACAAATCAATAGCACTCACAGCAAAACCTGCCCTCCTCTTGCTATGTTTTATCCTTCTCCACCATCCCCTCCTTGCCCCAGTGGCCACCCTCGGATTGGATAAGAAATTCCACAATCATAACCTTGCAAGTGTGGCCACCATAACCTTTGCCTATTTCCATTAATAGTAATACCCTGCATTTGCCCCATTTCCAAAAATGTTAGCCACCCACTAGCTAAATCTCTACTACACATGTGCAATCAGCCAAATACATGTTCTAGAAGTACCATAAGTAACAGAACACCTTCTCTACTCTCCTAATTTGTAACTGCTCGTAGCTACACAGAAAAAGCAATAGGCAGTTTGACAATGAACTACAATAAAGATCTGGCTTTGAGTTCTCTCTTTGTCCACTGTCTAATATAAGAGCATTGACCTGCCTCACTGTTGCTTTTGCATTTATCTAATAAATACTGGTAATTATTACCATACCTTACTTTTCTTTACCTTAACCAGAGCAAGATCATCCACCAGGCTACCCAGGCAGGAACTTGGGGCCCAGTGGGCATCAAGGGGTCCACCTGTTACCTTCTTCAACCTCTCTCCACTTCAGCATGCCAAAAGGACCAACAAGGGTCCCCTAAATCTACTACCTTGCCTAGGACCCCATTACATCTTAATCCATCTCTGACCTTAACACATATATTTCCTAGGCCAGAGCTAATGCTTTTCTCAACACTAGAATACCATGAACTCTATACGGTATATGCCAGCACACCCAAACATTACTCTAAAAATGTCAGGTACCTTTAATACAAGTTCTGAGTCTGTGGATCAAAAAACACAAACAAGCCTTAGTGATAAGTTTGAGATGTCTTTTGGTTTAAGTGCATCACTTTTGTATGATGGGCTAGCTACCCTAAGTGAGCCTTTGCCCATGCAGTTACTTTTTGCCCGTCTTTTAATGCTACTTAAGCTAAGTACACTAAGTACACAGAGATTGGGTCTTAATCCTTCAGGCCACAATTCATAGCCAATTCTGTACAAACATGTCGCAAGCCTCCAGGCTAGTGACCTGTTCTGTTTTATGGAGTGGGAGGGGTGAGGATGGAGAACAATGGTGTCAGGCAGCATTCTGTTGAAATGATCCACCATGATGGATCTCTCACTAATGCATTAGAAAGGGTTGGGGGGCATAGTACATTCACAAGATTCTGGGCAGAGGCAGTCTTTAGCAGCACGCCAGCAAAGTTTAATCTAATGTGTGTACATGCCTATTCTTATTGCCCAGTCTTCAGCCTGCGTGTGAATAACAGGTCCAGGTTATACTTAATCCCAGATAACCGTGTAGGATACATTACAATCCTTTCCTATAATTACCAATGGGTCACAGCATGTTCCTCTTGGCTAAAGGTGGTATCCTTTCAAAAGCGGTGGCTAGTATCATGAATTAATTGCTATTATATTACTGTGAAATTACTAAAAGCAACACTGAAGCGAGCTGTAAAAAATACTCACCCATTTAGAGGGAAGCTCTGGATCTCATAGAGCCTTCCCAGTCCTCTTCCCGTGTCCTCATTCCACCACTGTCCCCCCAATAAAGTAATTTGACCTGCAGGTCAAATAAGCCTTCGGCCCTCTTCAGGCAGGCTTTGAAAGTACTTGTCTACCCAAGTACTTCCCTTCCCAACATGAGTGTCTACATACAACACACGATGGAGTCTAAGCTTGCGCATCTGCAGAACGGATGCGCCTGTGTTCGGAAACACTCAGGAATGGGCATGCTTCCAAAGCATTCCAAGGAGCCCCATTAGCACCAGCTTTGAATAGGAGACATCAGTGGAACAAAGTAACGGAGAAGGTGAGTATCTAACTTTTTTTTTTACAGCTCAGGTTTGCTTTACGTAAGAACACTAGTTTTATTAATAATGGTAATAAGTGATAGTGTAGGTAAAATATGTGTGATAAAGTATGTCTTAACTTTTATTTGATCTGTCGCAGGTCACACCAGGATCCACATGTGCTGTGTTTGGCTTAGGTGGCATCGGCTTGTCTGTAATAATCGGATGCAAAGTTGCTGGAGCCGCTCGAATCATTGCAATTGATATAAACACTGATAAATTTGCCAAAGCAATAGAATTAGGCGCTACTGAGTGTATCAACCCAAAGGACTGTGAGGAGCCCATCCATGAGTTGCTGGCAAAGACAACTGAAGGAGGAGTTCACTATAGCTTTGAATGCATTGGAAATCCTGATGTCATGGTCAGTGATGCTAGACTTTAATAACGGTTATTTCTTAAAACAGTTTCATTTCTCAGTGGTTACCCTGATCCAGAAAATCATGAAACCTTTCTGTCATTGTTTATATGGGCAATGCGTAGGGATGAATGGTGTCACTCGTATCAGCCTATCACACAAATTTGTTACATGGCTTTATTCAGCCATCTGTCATTTTATACAGTAGAATTCCTTTATAGTGAACTCCAAGCAAAGTAGCTTATTAGTAGTTTATTATATCCGAAATTGTTATACTCAAGCACATAAAGTATACTATAGCACTTTATTTTAATTAAGCCAATAATTGGAGTCATTTTTTATCTCCGGGGCTTCAGCAAGCGAGCAGACAGCCTATAAGCAAAATCAAAATGCACTGTGCTCAATATGTAGGGTATACTGCAGGTATGCTACTAAAGCAGGCCATACACTGGCTCGATTCGCGGCCGTTTCGACAGCAGATTCGATCCTGGGATCGAATCTGCTGCCAATCGTTCGCGGTAAACGCAGCCGCCGATCCGATTTCCTCCCGAAATCGGATCGGTCCGTCGATCGCGCCGTGCGGGAAATTACCCTCGATCGCCCGCGGGTAAAGTGCGCGTCGCTAGCGGCGGCCGATCCGATCAAGTATACATTACCTGAGGCTGGCTCCCGGGCGTCTTCTCCGCGCTGCACGGCTCTGTTCCGGCTCCATCCATCCCGGCGCTTCCTGTGTCACTGCAGTGACCAGGAAGTTCAAATAGAGGGCGCTCTATTTAAACTTCCTGGTCACGGAGTAACACAGGAAGCGCCGGGATGGAGCCGGAACAGAGCCGTGCAATGCGGAGAAGATGCCCGGGAGCCAGCATCAGGTAATGTATACGGGGGGGACAGGCGGCAGGAGCAGCTCAGCAGATGGTGAATCGTGAAATCGATTCACAATCTGTTTGCAGTAAAGGCAGCCATACGATCCCTCTCTGATCAGATTCGATCAGATAGGGATCTGTCAGCTGGTCGATCTAATGGCACATCGACCAGTGTATGGCCACCTTAAGAGTTTCTTGTACTGCCAGAAGATCACCCCAGTCAATACTTAAAGAAATAAGGCAGCGTTTCACTAGAAGGGCTGATACCACTATTAAAACTCAAATACTTTGGTCACATTATAAGAAAACCAGATTCTTTAGAGAAATTATTGATGCTTGGAAAAATTGAGGGCAACAGAAGAAGAAGACAACAGAGGCTCAGATGGTTAGACAGCATATGTGAAGCTATGGACATTTAGCATACAGAAGTACTTATAGTCATGAAGAGTCAGAGGAGACTGAATGAGGAGGAGGTGTCATAAACCTGAGAGGTTCATGCCTTTTTCATGATTGCTAACTCAGTAAAGGACCAGCCTTTAAAGCGTTGCTATCATATAAATCCGGCCCTCTATAATAGTAATTATAGATAGTGTTGGGCGAACATCTAGATGTTCGGGTTCGGGCCGAACAGGCCGAACATGGCCGCGATGTTCGGGTGTTCGACCCGAACTCCGAACATAATGGAAGTCAATGGGGACCCGAACTTTTGTGGTTTGTAAAGCCTCCTTACATGCTACATACCCCAAATTTGCAGGGTATGTGCACCTTGGGAGTGGGTACAAGAGGAAAAAAAAATTAGCAAAAAGAGCTTATAGTTTTTGAGAAAATCGATTTTAAAGTTTCAAAGGGAAAACTGTCTTTTAAATGCGGGAAATGTCTGTTTTCTTTGCACAGGTAACATGTTTTTTGTCGGCATGCAGTCATAAATGTAATACATATAAGAGGTTCCAGGAAAAGGGACCGGTAACGCTAACCCAGCAGCAGCACACGTGATGGAACAGGAGGAGGGTGGCGCAGGAGGAGAAGAAGGCCACGCTTTGTGAGACACAACAACCCCGGCCTTGCATGAGGGCAAGAAGCGTGCGGATAGCAGGCTTTGTACCGCCATGCAGTCATAAATGTAATAAAGATAAGTGGTTCAATAAACAGGGACCACGCGGCAACGCTAACCCAGCAGCAGCAGACGTGATGGAACAGGAGCAGGCGCAGGAGGAGAAGGCCACGCTTTGTGAGACACAACAACCCAGGCCTTGCATGAGGGCAAGAAGCGTGCGGATAGCAGGCTTTGTACGGCCATGCAGTCATAAATGTAATAAAGATAAGTGGTTCAATAAACAGGGACCACGCGGCAACGCTAACCCAGCAGCAGCAGACGTGATGGAACAGGAGGAGGCGCAGGAGGAGAAGGCCACGCTTTGTGAGACACAACAACCCAGGCCTTGCATGAGGGCAAGAAGCGTGCGGATAGCATGCTTTGTACCGCCATGCAGTCATAAATGTAATAAAGATAAGTGGTTCAATAAACAGGGACCACGCGGCAACGCTAACCCAGCAGCAGCAGACGTGATGGAACAGGAGCAGGCGCAGGAGGAGAAGGCCACGCTTTGTGAGACACAACAACCCAGGCCTTGCATGTGGACAAAAAGCGTGCGGATATAGCAGCAATGCTTTTTGCCGCCATGCAGTCATAAATGTAATACAGATGAGAGGTTCAATAAACAGGGCCCGGAAACGCAACACCATCCCAGATGTTCATTGGTCATGTTACTTGGTTGGGGTCCTGGAGTGTTGCGTAGTCATTTCCAATCCAGGATTGATTCATTTTAATTTGAGTCAGACGGTCTGCATTGTCTGTAGAGAGGCGGATACGCCGATCTGTGACGATGCCTCCGGCAGCACTGAAACAGCGTTCCGACATAACGCTGGCTGCCGGGCAAGCCAGCACCTCTATTGCGTACATTGCCAGTTCGTGCCAGGTGTCTAGCTTCGATACCCAATAGTTGAAGGGTGCAGATGGATGGTTCGACACAGCTACGCCATCTGACATGTAGTCCTTGACCATCTTCTCCAGGCGATCGGTGTTGGAGGTGGATCTGCACGCTTGCTGTTCAGTGGGCTGCGGCTGCATGGGTGTCAGAAAATTTTCCCACTCCAAGGACACTGCCGATACCATTCCCTTTTGGGTACTAGCTGCGGCTTGCGTTGTTTGCTGCCCTCCTGGTCGTCCTGGGTTTGCGGAAGTCAGTCTGTCTGCGTACAACTGGCTAGAGGAGGGGGAGGATGTCAATCTCCTCTCTAAAGTCTCCACAAGGGCCTGCTGGTATTCTTCCATTTTGACCTGTCTGACTCTTTCTTTAAGCAGTTTTGGAACATTGTGTTTGTACCGTGGATCCAGAAGGGTATAAACCCAGTAATTGGTGTTGTCCAGAATGCGCACAATGCGTGGGTCACGTTCAATGCAGTCTAGCATGAATTGAGCCATGTGTGCCAGAGTCCTACCAGAATCCTCATCATCCTCTTGTGAGCGTTGTGATAGTTGTTGTGATGCATCATAGTCGTCACCTTCCTCCTGGTCTGCTTCTGCTGACCATTCGCGTTGAATTGTGGAAGTCCAACGTGCACCGCTCTGGCCCTCGTCAGTGGTGGCATGAAATTCCTGCTCCAACTCCAGCTGTTCCTCCTCCTCTTCTTCGTCATAGCTGCTGGGGCCAGCGTTCCCTGAGGCGGATGGCCTGATGTTGGTACCATCACGCTGATCGTTTTCTCCTTCAGATTCCCCCAGTTGCATCATGACAGCTGTTTCCTTGATTTTTAACATCGACCTCTTCAGTAAACACAGCAGTGGTATGGTAATGCTGACTGAAGAGTTGTCACTGCTCACAAGCAACGTGGATTGCTCAAAATTTTGGAGGACTTGGCAGAGGTCCAACATGTTGGCCCAATCGGATCCACAGAAGCTTGGCAGCTGGCCGGATGCGCCTCGGTACTGCGCCGTCATGTACTGGACCACTGCACTCTTCTGCTCGCAAAAGCGGGCTAGCATGTGCAGCGTAGAATTCCAGCGCGTAGGGACATCACACAGCAAGCGATGGTGGGGGAGATTGAAGCGCTCCTGCATCTTGGCGAGTGCCCCCGAAGCAGTACTGGAATTTCTACAATGTTTGGACACTCGACGCACCTTCAACAGCAGATCGGGCACGCCTGGGTATGTCCTCAGGAACCGCTGAACTACTAGGTTCATCACGTGCGCCAGGCAAGGGATGTGTGTCAGCTTAGCCAACCTTAAAGCGCGAATGAGATTACTCCCATTATCACACACAACCATGCCCGGTTTCAGGTCCAGCGGTGCCAGCCACAAATCCGTCTGTTCCTTTATTCCCCTCCAAATTTCCTCCCCTGTGTGCTGCTTATCCCCAAGGCAGATTAGCTTCAGCAACGCTTGCTGACGCATGCCAACAGCTGTGCTGCACTGCTTCCACGATCCTACTGCTGCTGGGTTAGCGTTTCCGGATGAGGTACAGCTTTGAGATGCGTTGGAGGAGAAGGAGTCAGAGAGGTAGGTGCTGCTGTTATCCAGTGGGAGGGACGGCGGTGCAGCTGTTTGTGGCGTGGGCAACACCCGTGCCGTAGCAGGTGAGGAATCGCTGCCAGGCTCCACAAGGTTCACCCAGTGCGCGGTAAGGGAGATGTATCTACCCTGGCCGAACGCACTCGTCCAGGTGTCAGTGGTGAGGTGAACCTTGCAGGCAACGGCATTCTTCAAGCTTCGGGTTATTTTGCTGACCACGTGCTCATGCAACTCAGGCACTGCAGAGCGTGCAAAGTGGTAGCGGCTGGGAACCACGTAACGTGGGATGGCCACTGACATCATGCCCTTGAAGCTGTTTGTCTCCACCAATCGATATGGCAGCATTTCGCAGGCCAGAAGCTTGGCTATGCTGGCTGTTACTGCCACGGCCCGGGGGTCATTTGCTGGCAATTTCCTCTTGCGCTCAAACATCTCCGACACAGACAACTGAACCGTAGCGCTGCACACGGAAGGGCTGTTGGTTGTTGTGTTTGATGAACACTGGGAGACCTCAAGAGCACTACTCCGGAAAGTGACAGTGTCAGCGTCGTCTGATGTTTGTGAATGTTGTGAACCACGCAATGGCTGGGCTACTGCTGCTGCTGAGGCGGGTCTGGTGAACCCAAGGGAGGCAGTGTTGTTTCTGGTACCCTGTCCTGACGCGTTTGCCCAAAGAGTGGGATGTTTGGATAGCATGTGACGGCTCATGCTGGTGGTGGAGAGGTTGTTAATATTTTTCCCCCTGCTCAGGCGGGTCTTGCACACCTTGCAAATCGCCATGGTAACATCCTCAGTGCAGTCTTCAAAGAAAGCCCAGACTTTGGAGCACCTGCCTCCTTGCTGGCGATTTCTGTTTGCTCCTCTTTTGCCTCTCACTTGAACTTCCACGCTTGTGGTGCCTGAAATTGCGCGCCGCCTACCTTGTGGCACAAGGCGAACTCGTGCAGCAGTGTGTTCTTCAACAGACTCATCTGTGCTGCTGCTACGACGGCGATGTTCTCGTTCACAAACAAAATCTGGGTCTCTGTCCACATTGTCCATACCCTCCTCTTCCATCTCCTCAAACTCGTCATATGTCATTGTGGGCCACCGCCGTGGAGTAGAGCTCCCCACAACAACCTCTGCGCAGCACACTCCAACGTCGTCTTCCAGATCTTGTCGGCCGACCTCCTGCAATTGCAACCCCTCCTGCCCAAATTGCTCTGGGATTTGGGTTTCCGAGTCCTCTTCGGACTCGCCTCGTATTTCAGTGCGCGGTACATTTCCCACAGTTAACGGTTGTGAATCCAGGCACAACATTTCTGGCTGTTCCTCCATTGACCTTTGAAAGGTGGAAGTTTGTTGGGCTGGGAATAGCTCCTGCGAATACCCCATTGTGTCCTGAGGTAATTCATCGGACTGGTTATCTGGCAGTTGTGTGCGTGGTGTCGCTGCCGGTTGTGTCAGCTTTGTGCCCACTGGCTCCTTGTAACTGGCTGAGGACTCGGACCTCGTGCGTGATGTGCTGGTGCTGCTTAACCCACTGCTGGACGCTTGAGAGGTCATCCAAGTAATTATCTGGTCCTGTTCTTTTGGATTTGTGAGGGTTGTTGTCCTGGACAACATGGGTGGTATTGAGTGGGTTTTCTTGGGTGCTCCCCTGTGGCCTGTACGTGAACCGTCAGGGGAAACACCTCTTCCCTTGCCCCTCCCTCTTTCACCGGATTTCTTCCTCATTTCACTTATCCTTACAGTACACGCTGACTGGCAGCAGTACAGTGGCAGTACAGAAATGCTATACAGTACCACTATTCCCAGCAGCGACACAGAGCACAATGCTATACAGTGACGGGTGAGCGGTGTACCACTATTCCCAGCAGACACAGAACAGTGAACAGAATGCTATATAGTGTGGCTGAGCGAGCGGTGTACCACTATTCCCAGCAGACACAGAACAGTGAACAGAATGCTATATAGTGTGGCTGAACGAGCGGTGTACTACTGTTCCCAGCAGACACAGAACAGTACACAGAATGCTATATAGTGTGGCTGAGCGAGCGGTGTACCACTATTCCCAGCAGACACAGAACAGTGAACAGAATGCTATATAGTGTGGCTGAACGAGCGGTGTACTACTGTTCCCAGCAGACACAGAACAGTACACAGAATGCTATATAGTGTGGCTGAACGAGCGGTGTACTACTGTTCCCAGCAGACACAGAACAGTGAACAGAATGCTATATAGTGTGGCTGAGCGAGCGGTGTACCACTATTCCCAGCAGACACAGAACAGTGAACAGAATGCTATATAGTGTGGCTGAACGAGCGGTGTACTACTGTTCCCAGCAGACACAGAACAGTACACAGAATGCTATATAGTGTGGCTGAACGAGCGGTGTACTACTGTTCCCAGCAGACACAGAACAGTACACAGAATGCTATATAGTGTGGCTGAACGAGCGGTGTACTACTGTTCCCAGCAGACACAGAACAGTGAACAGAATGCTATATAGTGTGGCTGAGCGAGCGGTGTACCACTATTCCCAGCAGACACAGAACAGTGAACAGAATGCTATATAGTGTGGCTGAGCGAGCGGTGTACCACTATTCCCAGCAGACACAGAACAGTGAACAGAATGCTATATAGTGTGGATGAGCGAGCGGTGTACCACTATTCCCAGCAGACACAGAACAGTAAACAGAATGCTATATAGTGTGGCTGAGCGAGCGGTGTACCACTATTCCCAGCAGACACAGAACAGTGAACAGAATGCTATATAGTGTGGCTGAGCGAGCGGTGTACCACTATTCCCAGCAGACACAGAACAGTGAACAGAATGCTATATAGTGTGGCTGAGCGAGCGGTGTACCACTATTCCCAGCAGACACAGAACAGTGAACAGAATGCTATATAGTGTGGCTGAGCGAGCGGTGTACCACTATTCCCAGCAGACACAGAACAGTGAACAGAATGCTATATAGTGTGGCTGAGCGAGCGGTGTACCACTATTCCCAGCAGACACAGAACAGTGAACAGAATGCTATATAGTGTGGATGAGCGAGCGGTGTACCACTATTCCCAGCAGACACAGAACAGTAAACAGAATGCTATATAGTGTGGCTGAGCGAGCGGTGTACCACTATTCCCAGCAGACACAGAACAGTGAACAGAATGCTATATAGTGTGGCTGAGCGAGCGGTGTACCACTATTCCCAGCAGACACAGAACAGTGAACAGAATGCTATATAGTGTGGCTGAGCGAGCGGTGTACTACTGTTCCCAGCAGACACAGAACAGTACACAGAATGCTATATAGTGTGGCTGAACGAGCGGTGTACTACTGTTCCCAGCAGACACAGAACAGTACACAGAATGCTATATAGTGTGGCTGAACGAGCGGTGTACCACTATTCCAAGCAGACACAGAACAGTGAACAGAATGCTATATAGTGTGGCTGAGCGAGCGGTGTACCACTATTCCCAGCAGACACAGAGTGGCAGTAAACAGAATGCTATATAGTGTGGCTGAGCGAGGTACACAGAGTGGCAGTAAACAGAATGCTATATAGTGTGGCTGTGCAAGCGGTGTACTACTATTCCCAGCAGACACAGAGTGGCAGTAAACAGAATGCTATATAGTGTGGCTGAGCGAGGTACACAGAGTGGCAGTAAACAGAATGCTGAGCGAGCGGTGTACTACTATTCCCAGCAGCGACACACAATGACTGGGGGGGACCCTGGCTAGCGTGGCTGGAGCGCGAACTACCCTGCCTGCCTACCCAAAGCTAAACCCACAGACAAATGGCGGAGATATGACGTGGTTCGGGTATTTATTTACCCGAACCACGTGACAGTTCGGCCAATCAGAGCGCGTTCGGGTCCGAACCACGTGACCCGTTCGGCCAATCACAGCGCTAGCCGAACGTTCGGGGAACGTTCGGCCATGCGCTCTTAGTTCGGCCATATGGCCGAACGGTTTGGCCGAGCACCGTCAGGTGTTCGGCCGAACTCGAACATCACCCGAACAGGGTGATGTTCTGCAGAACCCGAACAGTGGCGAACACTGTTCGCCCAACACTAATTATAGATTGACGGTATACCTTGAAATGAATCAGAGCACTCAGTATATGATTTTATATAAAGAATTGTATTTGCTTATCATACAGCATATATACAAAATATGAACAGTTCCAAGTAGTGTTTCCTTATAACAGTATTCCATCTCATCAAGACTTTATAGCCAAACGATCTTTAATCTTCTAAGCACATTCAAAAAAGAATATAACAGTTGTGTTATGTAGAATAGCTGTGTATATAGTAGCTGTGTAAAACTTGTAGTAATCTTCTTAAAGAAATAGCATAAAAATAGCTTCTAAAAAAACTTCTTGCTAACATCTTAACAGAACTTAATGCTGAAAAATTAATAAAGTAAATCACCAAAATATTAAGCATTTTACCCCTTCTCTGTCATCTCTTCAGCATCTAGAACAGGCATGGGCAAACTTGGCCCTCCAGCTGTTATCCAACTACAAGTCCCACAATGCATTGCAGGAGTCTGACAGCCACAGTCATGACTCATAAAGGCAAATGCATTGTAGGACTTGTAGTTCCGTAACAGCTGGAGGGCCAAGTTTGCCCATGCCTGATCTAGAAGCTTCTGCCTCGTGTGTCTTCTTAGGAGATTGGTAGGCTAGTGCAAACTATGAGCTTTCAGCTCCTACTTTTATAGTGATTGGATGCAATATGGTTGCCTAATCTGGAATTTCCCTAAATCCCAGGTTCTGATTGGCTGAAACTTCTGTACATCAAATGCTATCTTTGTTTTGAATCTGAGTCTACAGCAATTAGATGCTTATTGAAGTACACAGGGCTTCCTCCAATATACTTATTTAAATATAAAGCTTATTATATAATTGCACATTAAAATGTAATAATATAAAATCCTGTTCTATAAATTTGTCTCTTAGAAGTAAATACATTTAATATTTTCCACCGGCAGAGGTCACCATTTAATCATGTTTAAATAATTGGGAAAACCCCTTCTTTTTGTTTCATATTTTTCATATTTTGACTTTCTCTGGCTGGGAAATTTTATCTTTTCTTGCTGGCTGTAACGGCCTTGTAACAAGTACATGTCAACAATCTTCTATCTTACAAGTTAAAATAATTTTATAAAAGTTTTACTTTCTCTAACTATCACTGACAGAATCCAGCATTAAATGTAATTCAAAGTAATAGATTTTATTATGTGTGATTATAGGTTTAATAATAATTATTTCTTTCTTTAGAAGGACTGTATTGATTATTAATATGTATATGTAATAACTGAGCAATATACATATTTGATTGCTGCAGTAATGTGATTTTCAAATTTGCTTTTTTTCAGTCTTCACACAGTACACGTATCTATAACCTTGACATTTGAAAGATGCTTGTAACATAAACAAAAATGTTTTAGCTTCTGTAACTAAAATAATATAATAAGTTTCACTGCCTGGAATGTGTTGAGATGTCCCAGAGCAATATTTTAAAGAAGTACTCTAACTTTACAGTTCTTTACAGTACAGTCAATAGACACAGAACCAAAATAGAAGATAAATGATACATTGAAATCATTTTGATTACAAATTGTGATGAAACGCGGAAAAGCCGCTGCCTCTCAAGGTGAGGCGGCTGTTTCCGCGTCCAGCAGGGCGTCACAATGCGGAAAAAACGCTGCATGCCGCATAGGCAGAGCGGCGGAATCCGCATTGGGAACGGCGGAATCCGCATCGGTAACGGCGGAATCCGCATTAGAGGCGACTCCCGCACTCAGTTCACTGGATACATTGCAAAACAGTACTGGTGTGGCTGGGACTGATAGTCCACCTAGATTCAGAGTGACACGTACGCGTGCGCACAGAGGCAGAGCTTAAATAACAGCCAGAAGGGAGTCAGCTGACCAGGCGGGTCAGCTGACATTTTCCACTACTCTCATTGGTCCAGCAATTAGGGAGGTCCTGGAGAGGTCCTTGTGTATATATACTGCTGGCTGTTCACTTGCTCTTTGTCTGGCGTTGCAAACACATACGTGGGAGCACTCAGACCTGTAGTCAGATCCTTAAGTGTGCCGGGACCAGCTGGAGCTGTAATCCTACACTTAGCTAGATTATGTTGATAGTTTAAAGTACTAGTTTGATTGTGATTATCTGTTATGACTCTTTGCCTGCCTGACTATCCTCCTGAACTCTGATCTTGTTCCTTGACATTCTGATACTCTGTTGCCGAACCCCGGCTCGTCCTTAGACTCTGCTTCTGCCTCCTGATCTTGTACCTCGATATTTCTGATACCCTGTTGCCGAACCCTGCCTGTACCTAGACTCCGCCTCTGCCTTCTGATTCTGTACTTTATATGTCCGTGTGTTACAACCTGGCTTGTCCGACCTCGAGAACCGACCTTACTATTGGAGGCGGTTCCCCGTCCTGTTAGTGACACTACCTCCTGAGTGTCACTTTCAGACTAACCTTCCTACTGTCAGCCTGACTCCTCCCACCTTGGAGAGTTCAGGTCTTCGGAAGGAAGCCGTGCAGTACTCCTCACTGCACTGAGGCCAGTCCTCTAAGTGTTACTGTTACACCAAACACTACACTCTACTCAGGTGAACCGAGGTTAGCTGGTATATCGGATTATCGGTGATACTGCAGATCACTTATAATCTGGTATACATCTGTATTCCCAGTGATACTGCAGATCACCGGTAATCAGATCCTCTCTGTGCTTCACCGTTCGTTACACAAATGTATAAATAATACTTGGACAATATCAAGAGGACAACTCTATATAAGCAAAAGATCACCTATGTATCTCCCACACAATGCAATTTTCCCCACAAAGAGGAGGCAAAGCAAAGCTAGATGCTTGCATTTCTGGCCCCTGGTAAAGCCTACTGTTGCAATTTAGGGTTCCTCTTCAATGTCTGACCCCACTCCCGGACTTTTGCATTTGGACTGGTCTTGAGCAAGTAATGCCCATTGAAGCCCAGTAGTACAAAGTAGGGCATGGCTTTTCTCCTCTGCACATGAGGACTTTGTTCTACTGGGCATGTCCAGACCTTACTTGCACATCACCAGTCTGGATGTGTTCATCCACGGCCAGGACCACGACTACAAAAAAAAAATATTGAAAAAGCTTTTGTCAAATAGGTTTAGAGGGAGTCGGGACCCTGAACTGATACAATGAGCTGCAGGAGGATCTGGGAATTGATCATGAAGCAGGTAGTTTTGGTGCCCAGCGCCAAAACTAGGCACCACTATAACAGTAATGCTATAGTGTGCGGGGCGCATAAGGGTAATTGGGGGTTCTGATGATCGCTATAACTCTGAGGGGGAATAGTATTTAACACCGCCAGGGATTTTTAGCGGCAGCAGGGTGAGCCATCATTCGGTTCACCCTGCGCCCAGCTCGCCATGGTGCATTGTGAGCCAATTGGATACGTACGCATGCATCGGATCATCCAGAGAAGTATCTAACTTAATTTTTTTTTTGCTTCCTTCAGGCTCCCTTTAACTTCTTTATCTGTATGGCCTGGCCTATATAGGTGTAATTTGTGGTTTTGATACTCAGCTATGATTAAGGATCAGTGTGGTCTGAAGCATTTCAGCTGTTGCTGAATTTCTGTATGTCTTGATTTAATAAAGGGCCTGGTTTTATGTGAAAAATACTGTGTGGATCGACTGATGACAGATTGATCTATATTGGGACTGGCTGGCCTGAGATTCTGCATGGCTTCATGCTATTGGAACTTGTGGTTAAGTGGTGCTTTTCCCATAGTCCAAACACTGTTTTTTCAAGTTCAGAGATCAAGCACAGAGTGGAGTTAGATGTTATACCCAATTAGCGATGGGCTCACGGGTAGAAAACTAGCCAAATCCTTGATTCTAATGAGGCTTAATTGCCTCAGGTGTGTGCATGGGGACAGGGGTTAATTACCCAGATGCCCGTACACTTCTGTGCATATCAAACGCTCGCATGTGTCCAATGGTATGAGTTCCACAACTCAATTCCATGTACTTGCTCCTTCCGGCCGAAGGAGGAAGTGTGCGGTATTGAGTGCTGGAACACGTCCCAATGGACGCGTGTGAGCGTTTGTTACACAGAGAAGCGCCCGGACATCTGGGTAAGTAACCCCCTGTGCCCCATGCACACACCTGAGGCAATTAAGCCTCATTAGAATCATGGATTCGGCTAGTTTTCTACCCATGAGCCCCTCACTGTACCCAATCACTAGAGATAGATAAATCAGAACAGAACATCAGCTACTTTTTGATGGGTTTTCCTATTTTTTATTGCTCCTGTCTTGAATAACACCCTATTACATTTCCCTGTGCAACACCAGATTGCCTATTTGTTTACTAACTCATGCCAAAGTAAAATAATTCTTACAATATTTTGCAGAAAGCATTATATCTCGAGCGCTGTAATCACAGCGCAGGAGATTTGGGCGCACACTGAGTAACTTATGCCCTCAGAAGACAGAGCAGAAGTTACATTTTAAAACACTATAATTCTGCCTCCAAAATAGCTGGAAGCTGAATTATATCATTCACCACTATCCACGTGGACCTAGAGGGGGAATAGTAATTAACGTCACTGGGACTTGTGTAGCAGCAGGATAAGCCATACCGGCTGTACCCTGCGCCCAAGTCTCCCGGCGGCTATTACATATGTACGCATTATATCTGATTTATAGAGTACCCAAGCTGAAGCTCAGGTACAAAATGAGATACTTACCTTAAGAGAGAGAAGCCTCAGGATCCTATTGAGGCTTCCCACCCTGCTGTGATGTCCCCCATTGCTGAGCGTGACTCTCCAGAAGAATAGCAACAAGGCATTGTCGCTAATCATATCGGGGCTGTGCAGCTCCTCTTCCTATAGTGTGGCTGGCTACTCGCCGCGTGAGCCTGACCACACATGCGAAGTAAGCCAGAGCTGCGGGCTCCGTGCTACTGTGCATGAGCGAGCGGGCTCACACGTGGCCACACTATAGGAAGAGGAGCTTTGCAGCCCTAATGTGGAGGGGGCCGCGCTAAGCAAGGGAGGATGCTGGAGTAGGGAGGAAAGCCTTGATAGGATCCTGAGGCTTCCCTCTCTAAAGGTAACTATCTTTTTTTGATCTCAAGCTTCGGTCCGGGGTTACTTTAAATATGTGGTGTGATGTTGCTAGGATTGCATCACCACACTCAGTTTTTGTTTGGTAATTGCACATTTTACAGCTGAATCCAATATAATATGGATGTAAAAAAGACAACATTTAATATGTTGCTTTCTCATATTCTTGTTACATATTTAGATGTCAGCATTTCTGTCTTCCTATCCTGGCTCGGGTGTTACAGTCATTATTGGAGCAGCTCCTTTGCTCTCACAACTCCCACTTAATCCATTACTGCTTCTAGGTGGCCGTACTTTAAAGGGGGCTATATTTGGAGGTAGGTTCAGACCAAGGTAATCACCAAGTAGTACAATAATGCTTGCAAAATGTCTTTCAATATGTTGTTCCTTTCAAACCTTTATGTTTTGGGCTTGGGTTAGGAGTTAAAATATTGGTAGGTGTGGCAACAACAGAGATTACACAGGCACTGTGGTATGTTCAAAACTAAAATATAAGAAGACATTATATAACTATACATATCCCTACATATTACTTCAAAAATAGCCATTTCCAAACTATCATTTTCTATGTATTTGTACAGCAGCAAATTTCCAATCTCCTATCCATCTACCTACTGCAGTACAAAGCGGTGGAGACTCACTCTCCAATATAGAATGAAGAGAAGGCACACCACGGGTTAGCAATCTTGCTGTACTGAAGTGTGTCAAACAGCGCACAGCTAATTTTGGGTGGTGTATGTCAAAAAAAGGGTGTGTGGAAATGTGGGCGGGCACCCAGAAATCTGTCAGATCCCACAAATTCTGTCAAAGATCGATGCGGCAGCATGGCCACCTAGTCATAGTTTTGATCGATTTCCAGCCTAAATTAAATTGAAGCGATCAATATGGCATGCTGGAAAGATTTTGCTTGAAAGCACTTGGTTGGATCCATAGTGGTAGTGGCAATCGATTTCTGATGACCAACAAATGGACCTCTGGCCGGTCTCCTCCCATATGTAATGAATACCTCATGGACCTGGGGTGAGTGTGCAGTGTAATGAGTGCGAAGTACTGGTGTGCAGTGTAATGTGGCCACACACACTACAATCAAAAGAATGTATGGTAAAATCAAATAAACATTTTTTTTTATTCCAGCAAGAAATCAGATCGAATTTCCCATTTTTTAAAATCTTAGTGGATTTGGAATGACTGATTTTTTTTTATATGTATATATAGTACAGACCAAATGTTTGGACACACCTTCTCATTCAAACAGTTTTCTTTATTTTCATGACTATGAACATTGTAGATTTACACTGAAGGCATCCAAACTATGAATTAACACATGTGGAAGTATGGTACATAACCAAAAAGTGTGAAACAACTGAAAATATGTCTGATTCTAGGTTCTTCAAAGTAGCCACCTTTTGCTTTGATTACTGCTTTGCACACTCTTGGCATTCTCTTGATGAGCTTCAAGAGGTAGTCACCTACAATGGTCCTCCAACAGTCTTGAAGGAGTTCCCAGAGATGCTTAGCACTTGTTGGCCCTTTTGCCTTTACTCTGCAGTCCAGCTCACCCCAAACCATCTCGATTGGGTTCAGGTCTGGTGACTGTGGAGGCCAGGTCATCTGGCCCAGCACCCCATCACTCTCATTCCTGGTCAAATAGCCCTTACACAGCCTTGAGGTGTGTTTGGGGTCATTGTCCTGTTGAAAAATAAATGATGGTCCAACTAAGCGCAAACCGGATGGAATAGCATGCCGCTGCAAGATGCTGTGGTTGCCATGCTGGTTCAGTATGCCTTCAATTTTGAATAAATCCTCAACTGTGTCACCAGCAAAGCACCCCCACCTCCTCCTCCATACTTCACGGTGGGAACCAGGCATGTAGAGTCCATCCGTTCACCTTTTCTGCGTCGCACCAAGACACAGTGGTTGGAACCAAAGATCTCAAATTTGGACTCAGACCAAAGCACAGATTTCCACTGGTCTAATGTCCATTCCTTGTGTTCTTTAGCCCAAACAAGTCTCTTCTGCTTGTTGCCTGTCCTTAGCAGTGGTTTCCTAGATATTCTACCATGAAGGCCTGATTCACACAGTCTCTTAACAGTTGTTCTAGAGATGTGTCTGCTGCTAGAACTCTGTGTGGCATTGACCTGGTCTCTAATCTGAACTGCTGTTAACCTGCGATTTCTGAGGCTGGTGACTCGGATTAAGGAAAGGTGGGGGGACAGGCTGCGCATCCCTAAACACATGCTGCAATTGAATGGTTAATCGCATAGGTATACACCGCCTCTGCCAGACTGAAAAATGCATGCCCTGCATCCAAGACAAGTGCTAACATTTATTAAACTAGGAGGTACTTTAGCTTCCAATATGGTTTGCATGCAAAGTATATTATACTAGACACTTGCGCCACGGTGAGGCAGACCTCCGGGCGAGTGACCTAACCTAAATTTAAAACCTCGGGAGCAGCTAAGCAGAAAAAAATGTGTAACTTACATTTGGTAGAACAGCGAGGAGAACGCCAGCGCATACCACTAAGGCTGCATCTGAAATGACCACCAGCTCAGTGTGTAGCACCTATATAGACTTTCTACACACTTCGCGTTCAATTCAGATGCAAATCATATGCAAATCTGCTACTACTTATCATGCAAACAGGAAACTCAGGAGGAGGGGCTGGGAGCAGCTAACCTGACAGTTACATAGTTACAAAGTTAAGGAAAGGTGGGGGGACAGGCTGCGCATCCCTAAACACATGCTGCAATTGAATGGTTAATCGCATAGGCATACACCGCCTCTGCCAGACTGAAAAATGCATACCCTGCATCCAAGACAAGTGCTAACATTTATTAAACTAGGAGGTACTTTAGCTTCCAATATGGTTTGCATGCAAAGTATATTATACTAGACACTTGCGCCACGGTGAGGCAGACCTCCGGGCAAGTGACCTAACCTAAATTTAAAACCTCGGGAGCAGCTAAGCAGAAAAAAATGTGTAACTTACATTTGGTAGAACAGCGAGGAGAACGCCAGCGCATACCACTAAGGCTGCATCTGAAATGACCACCAGCTCAGTGTGTAGCACCTATATAGACTTTCTACACACTTCGCATTCAATTCAGATGCAAATCATATGCAAATCTGCTACTACTTCTCCTGAGTTTCCTGTTTGCATGATAAGTAGTAGCAGATTTGCATATGATTTGCATCTGAATTGAATGCGAAGTGTGTAGAAAGTCTATATAGGTGCTACACACTGAGCTGGTGGTCATTTCAGATGCAGCCTTAGTGGTATGCGCTGGCGTTCTCCTCGCTGGTGACTCGGATTAACTTATCCTCCGCAGCAGAGGTGACTCTTGGTCTTCCTTTCTTGGGGCGGTCTGCATGTGAGCCAGTTTCTTTGTAGCGTTTGATGGTTTTTGAGACTGCACTTGAGGATACTTTCAAAGCTTTCCCAATTTTTTGGACTGACTGACCTTCATTTCTTAAAGTAATGATGGCCACTCATTTTTCTTTACTTAGCTGCTTTTTTCTTGCCATAATACAAATTCTAACAGTCTATTCAGTAGGACTATCAGCTGTGTATCCACCTGACTTCTCCACAACGCAACTGATGGTTCCAACCCCATTTATAAGGCAAGAAATCCCACTTATTAAACCTGACAGGGCACACCTGTGAAGTGAAAACCATTTCAGGTGACTACTTCTTGAAGCTCATCAAGAGAATGCCAAGAGTGTGCAAAGCAGTAATCAAAGCAAAAGGTGGCTACTTTGAAGAACCTAGAATCAGACATATTTTCAGTTGTTTCACACTTTTTGGTTATGTACTATACTTCCACATGTGTTAATTCATAGTTTGTGTGAATCTACAATGTTCATAGTCATGAAAATAAAGAAAACTCCCTGAATTAGAAGGTGTGTCTAAACTTTTGGTCTGTACTATATATATACATTTTTCTAAAAATTGAATTGTGTGTCTGCGCCAATTTCTTTAAAGATCTAAGCCATTTTGGGGGGATTTTTCAATCATTTTTTTTCATAATTGGAGAAAAACTGGAGAAATAATCAAACACAGGTTTGTGATACATTGGTCAGATTCTTTTTTTATGTTTTTATATTTTTATGTCATAATCAATATAAACAAAAAGGTTGTAATGGTGTGAGACCAGTGACCACCTTTAGTGTAAGGAAGGTCAGATCTTCAGTCTGTATTTTGTGTCACTACTGCACAACATAACTGGCAATAGACTGCTCTATAATTTTTCCACTGAGCTAAAGGTCATTTGATTGATTCGCTGTTTGTGTGTACCTTTATAATGTCTTCATAAATGAGTTGGTTGTTACAGTAATCTACACTTTAGACCACATCTTTAGACCAAATCAGCCTATAGGAGAACCTTAAATGGACTTTTAGTTCCAAATGATTAGGCCATAGGGTCACTAAAAGAGACTTCCAGGTTGCCTCTTTTTTAACCCCCCAGTAATATAAATTACTGTAATTACATTTTCAATGATGTTATTTGCTTGTTCAAAATCACTTTGAAAGGTTACCATCCATGAATAGGTTGTTACTATCTTTGAGCTTGAATCTTTCAAAAGATGTTCCTATATATTTTACTGTATTAATAATGATAATCATCTCTTTCCGGGCAAAAGCGAATAATTTTTATCTTTCAAAGATAAAGCATTATCCATCAATCTGTTAAGCCTTATAGAAAGGCTGGACTGTTTTTGGCTGAGACAGTCGATGAGGGCCTTCTTGACTTTGAATACAGTATAGCATGTGTGCAGGTGTCCCCTGACGTCTGCCAAAGTCACTTAATGATCTAACATGCCAGATTTTAAGTGGCAATTGTTGGTCATGTCCTTTGTTCTTCTCCTTACTTGCCTGCAGAAGCCGCTTCATCATTCCCTACACCATTGTCCCTAGTGCCCACATCCCTTCTTCAAGTACAAAGATTGTGTCACTTGACATTGGGGTATTTTTTATCTAGTTTCAGACATTTGGGCACAGTAAATGTAGATAGTAATTTATATTATGTATTTAGTTATAATCATGTAACTTATTTTGTAACATCTTATGTTCAATTTACCTTTAGGTTTTAGAGGCAAGGATGATGTTTCTCAACTTGCGTCAGATTTGATCTCAGAAAAGTTCAAAGTAGATGGTTTGATATCTCACAAACTGTCTTTTGATGAAATAAACAAAGGATTTGATCTTCTGCGTAAAGGCGAAAGGTATGGCTCAATTACTGGAGATAAAAAAATTGCTGGCAAAGTCAAAAATGCTGCCAGTGCTCACCACATACGATCAGCCCTCTCTCAGTGCAGGTGAAACTCTCAGTGCAGGTGCTGATATGTTAATACAATTGCACATCCACTAACTCATTCACCTGGTAACAATTCTTATTTTGATCTGATATGACTAAGGAGGTTTGGAAATATTTGATACATAATAGAAGAAAATTTTAAAAATTATTTAAGGCTGGTGCACACTGCAAGAGCTTTTTCTAAGCGCCTGAGATTTAAAAAAACCCTTACTAATGTAATGCTATGGGTGTGATCTCACTGGAGCGGTGGGATTTTATAAAAATCCTCCATAGCATTGCATTACCAAGAGTTTTTCAAATTAATTGTGCTTAAAAAGCTCTTGCAGTGTGAACTAGGTCTAAGTCTGGGCTTGCATCCACCAAGCCTTTGTAATTAGGGTTGAGCTGTAATTTTTGTTAAAATAATTTTTGCATTCACATTTTTTTCTCACTTTCAAATTATAATGCCTTGTATGAAAATATAATGGACTTTCCAAAGCATAATCTTTTTTGCGGAAACATAAAACTTTCCTGTAAATGTGTTTTCACATGCCCATTGGCTTCCAAGCATTTGGAAAAAATAGTTACATGCATGCCCATAACTTGGTGCAAATACAGCTGTTTTCACATGCCCAATTGCCCATCCATAAGTGTGTGTTTGAACATACAGTGTACTTACCTGTGCAAACATGTTTTTTTTTCTTATTCCCATAGACTTCAAGGCATTGGGTGAATATGTGTTTTCTCATGCCCACATATTTTTGAAAATATTCTCATTAGTGCAAAAATGAGACATTTTCGTGAAAATTATGGAGAAACAAAAATTGCCATGTCCATTTATCACTGTTTGTAATATCTTCTGAAGGTCTGTCACACTGGGCACAATGTTTTCCTCTGACCCTTCTTAATTTATATACTTGTGTAAGATTTTAGTAATATTAGAACACATCTGTCAGATGGCATTTTCTGAATCTGATTTGGTGACTACTAATATTAAAGATTAGGAGCAATTTAACTTTACTTTGGTAGCTGAACAGCACTTTTACCCAACTTTCCCTAAAACAACAACAGAAAATTTGACAAAGAACACTTAGCTTGTTTATTTATTTATTTATTGTACTTATAAAGCACCAACATATTACGCAGCGCTGGACATTAGTTTAGGTTACAGACAACATTTAGGGGTGACATGCAGCAAAATGACAATACATGAATACAAGAAAGACCAGATCATGCAGCACAGTATGAGTACAAGGTAATGCTTAGTCAGTCACTGGATGGGAGCATGGAGATTAGGCAAGTTAGGTTTACTCAGATGCCTAGCATGGGTTCACAGTAATGGAGGTGCATGATCAGGTAGGACACAAAAGGAGGAGGACCCTGCCCAAAGGCTTACAATCTAGAGGGAGAGGTAAGGACACGAAAGGTAGGGGTAATACTCCTTATAACAGCTAAAGGAGTATTATGCATCGCCACACCACACCCAAATATTTTGAACCAACAAAAGTTAAGAAAAAAAGGCAACTCGTAAATCTACGGGGACCAAATTTCAAGAAGCAAGAGGTTTACAGGTATCTAAGGATCTGTTCTTCAGCTACTCAGAAGTAAAGGCAATAACAGGATATGCATGGGCTCAGGCAGACCGGGCTTAGCAACGCATCCATGGGGACTAGGAATGCCTTATTCTTCATCATTCTTTTTCAGTCTTATTTTTATCAAGAGTTCTAATTCTCTTTTTAGTTGTATTTATGTTTTTTCTACATTCTAAAGTCTAAATGCATCTTATTATTTTCTCTTGCAGCATACGCACAATCCTTCATTTTTAATTTCCTTTGATTTCAAGCAGAACCTTCTTGTATGACGAACATGGTGCTTATGGGTCTTGTTTACCAACATGGACATTTTACTTCTTTGTACAAGACATATATAAAACACAGATTCAGAAGAAGGTATTATGGGACAGGTTGAACTTTCATTATGTAGATAATCTATAGGTACTTATTTCAGGAAGTTGTGGACACATCAGCTTCATCTAAACACTACAGTAGATACTGATCCTGAGATCTAACTACTAGGAGAATGTAAAGTAAACCTGTCATAAGAGGAATAAATATTTCACCGACAACTCTCTTCTACACTATCTTCATGTTGGGTATTATACTAATAATTTGATGTCACATTCTAATCTGCAATTAGTGATGTTCACTTTCAAGGGAAATTATGCAGAGCAGACGTATATGAATTTTATATAATATAATAGATTTGCCAATCTCCAGCTAACCAAGATCACGATTGTGTATTTCCTGTGTATGAAAGCTAGAAGTGGTTGCAGCTAGATTAAAGGAGGCCATACACAAGTCAATATTTTGGGCAGATTTGATCACTTTCACCCAACTTTCAAGTATTTACCGTATTTTTTTTGAAAAATAAGACACTTTTTCTCACCAAAAAATCGGGAGAAAAAGTCCCTGCGTTTTATATTCCAAAGACAGGCAGTCCCTCATTTACGATCGCCCACCAATACAAACCGATATCATGTAATCAAACCGACTATCATATCTTTCCATAATGTCTCTAATTGGTTAAAGTTTCTGTTTAGAATTTATTAAAGGAGAAATGTGAGGAATCAGATGTGGAGAAATATAAAAACACTTGATGACTTAGAAGCTTTACACATAACCCCAGTTCAATGCTTTCTTAGGCATGTGCCCGTCACTGAATTCTGCTCTCTGTGAGTTACTTACTCAGAGCAAGTGTGCAAATCTTTATTTTACCAGTAAACTGGATGGTTGAGGCCGGTTTTACACATATATTTTGCATTGTGGTGGGGATGTGATGTTCCTGCTGCATCCCATCGCAATGCAAAAAATGACAAACATTTGAACCTGCAGCAGAGTGCGCCGAGAGGGTCATATGTATAGCGCCACTCCCTGCTCAGTAACATACTCACTGCAGGGCAGGAAATACATCACTGGGATTCCCGTCAGTCCAGGCATGCGTTCTGAAATGCACCCGGCTCCCTTTGATTAAATTCCTGCATCGCCCATGGACTGCAATGATTTCTGCCGCTTGGCAGAAAGCTTCAGCTGCAATGTGGTGCAACGTGGTAAGTGTTCAAGGCCCCATACACTTGCATTGATATTGCGTTACCCTGCAGTAAAACAGGTGATCCTATTGAAATAGAAAGAGCATAATACTAATCTCTGGATAGTGCTGGTTCCTTGTTTCTCCTTCGTTAAAACAGGGTAATGAAATGCACACTTGCAATGCAAGTGTAAAAGGGGTCTTACTTTCTCTGTATGTTTACCCTTTTCTTCTGTAACAGTGCTATTAATTTCTACATACCAAGTTCTATCAATGAAATCCTTTGCAGCACATCATGAATTGTGTAATATTGTTTTCTTGGATAAAATATAATTATGTTGCTGACATAAGCTAGTCTTTCCTGAAGTTGCTATTGGGTCACATAATTATTTTGAAATAAATGAGATAAAATATATAACTACTCCTGGAATCCCATGGTCTTATTTTGGCTTTAAAGATCTAGGTTTAAAGTTATGACTGTTTCCAACCCCAAAAGCCATTTTTATATTTATTAACCTCCCTGGCGTTCTATTAAAGATCGCCAGGGGGCAGCGCAGCGCTATTTTTTAATATTTTTTTTTTCAATCATGTAGCTAGCCTATTATTATTATTATTTATTGTATTTATAAGGCGCCAACATATTACGCAGCGCTGCACAATAGATAACTGGGTTAACATATAAGGTAGAACATACGGAAATTCACAACAAAACAAGATCATGCAAATGATTTGATAACAATACAGTGTCATAGGTCAAGATAGAGACTGTTCGAGTCTACAAGAAGGGTGATTGTGAGTAAGATTGCATAATCAAGCTGGAAACACTAGGGAGGAGGGCCCTGCCAGAGGCTTACAATCTAAAGGGCCTAGCGCTAGCTACATGATGCCCCCCTCCCTTCCGCATCCCTCCCACCCCTCCGATCGCCGCCGGCGCTGTAAGCCATAAGGAAATCCCGTTCTTGAACGGGATTTCCTTTAGGGCTTCCCCCGTCGCCATGGCGACGCACGTCGTGACGTCATCGACGTCGGCGACGTCGTGACGTCACAGGGAGACCTGATCCACCCCTCAGCGCTGCCTGGCACTGATTGGCCAGGCAGCGCACGGGGTCTCGCCTGGGGGGGCCCTGCATCGCGGCGGATCAGCGGCGGGCGGCGGCGATCGGGTGAGACATGCAGCAAGCAAAGTGCTTGCTGCGTGTTTAAAAAAAAAATATTCAAATCGGCCCAGCGGGGCCTGAGCGGCGACCTCCGGCGGTAATGGACGTCACAATGCGTCCATACCGCTAAGGAGGTTAAACTTCCATGCAGGCAAATCTTAAACTATGGAACTTTTTATTTCCTGCTCTCAGAAGCGTTTCACATATAATAGGCTGTTAACAAGCGTTATGTTGCAGTCTGATTTCCCCATATGCAGAGACCTTGTCATTTGGAAATCTGGATTCTTAACCCTTGCGGTGGGAAAAATAGAACAAAAGGAACACAGATTTACCGTTGTCAAAAACCTGAGCGGTTCTTGCCTTTTTCATGATTGCTAACTCAGTAAAGGACCAGCCCTTAAAGCGTTGCTATCATATTAATCCGGCATAGTGGGGTCTGAACCCTCTATAACAGTAATTATAGATTGACGGTATACCTTGAAATGAATCAGAGCACTCAGTATATGATTTTATATAAAAAAATTTATTTGCTTATCATACAGCATATATACAAAATATGAACATTTCCAAGTAGTGCTTCCCTCTAACAGTATTCCATCTCATCGAGGCTTTAGAGCCAAGCGATCATCAATCTTCTAAGTACATTCAAAAAAGAATATAACAGTTGTGTTATGTAGAATAAGATCAATAGTAGTCTCATCTGTATCAATAGCTGTGTATCTATTACTGTGTAAAACTTGTAGTAATCTTCTTAAAGAAATAGCATAAAAAATAGCTTCTAAAAAAACTTCTTGCTAACATCTTAACAGAACTTAATGCTGAAAAATTAATAAAGTAAATCGCCAGAATATTAAGCATGTTACCCCTTCTCTGTCATCTCTTCAGCATCTAAAACCATGTGTGGGAAGGTAGCTTCTGCCTCATGTGTCTTCTCAGGAGATTGTTGGGCTTCTGCAAACTATGAGCTTTCAGCCCCTATTTTTATAGGGATAGGAAGCAATATGGCTGCCTAATCTGGACTTTCTCTGAATCCCAGGTTCTGATTAGCTAAAGCTTCCATGCGTAGCTCGCTAACTTTGACATTTAAAATACCCATAACACTTTTTTGTTTTGAATACCTAAATCATAATATTATTGTTTATAAATTCCTTAATTATCTTGTAGGAATTAACGTCATCTGACATTTAGAAATTTGATAAAAAGGTCATATTTGACGTAGTTAATTAAAAATGGACGTCACCAGCCATCTTGTCTGCTGGCTGCCCCAGACATTGAGACTAAACAATGTCATTCATGAAGCATTTCTGATAAAGTGTTCACTGCTAATTAGGTTGGAATGTCTTGGTACTTCCCCAGACATGAGATTGGTCAGGTTGACACTGTAACCAGACCTGTGAGAGTCTTCAGCAATTTAAGGCTTATTAAAACATACAGGGCTTCTAATATACTTATTTAAATATAAAGCTTATTATATAATTCTTCTTAAAACAATTAATCATATAATAAATAATTGCATATTAAATCTTAATAATATAAAATCATTTTCCATATAAATATAATAACTTCAACCGGCAGAGGTCAGCCTTTCATAACAAATAATATTAATTTTATAAGACTATGAAAGCGCCAGGTGGCATAATTGAATCATCTTTAACTAATTGGGTAAACACCTTCTTTGTTGAATATTTATAAAACTTGTTCCCAAAACATCATGTGTTATCAGCTTTCAGTGTTCAGCTAACTGAGACAGCCTTGTACCCAGAACACGTCAACAATTCTTCCAGAACCAAAACAATCCTACGAGAATGTTTTACTGTCTCAAATCATCACTGGCTTTGAAATATATTTCAAAGTATTACATTCTGTTATATAGGGTTTTACAATAATTATTTCGTTCTTTAGAAGGACTGTATTGATTATTAATGTTTATATATACATACACATATGATATATACGCTTTTCCTGCATAAATAAAACCGCTAGAATTCTGACACCGTAAGAAATGACGTGTATTTAAACTGTTGTATGTAAATTCTAGACACCTTGAAAGAGTTACATCATTTTAATAGCGTAGTATAAAATAAATATAAAACATGGGAATATAATATAGAGGTGATGTACAACATAAGTGTGGCAGTAAATAATACAGACAGTTGCCCAACAAAACATGCAATTGTAAGGAGAGAGCCCTGCCCATGGGATCTTACAATTTGATGGAATAGAGGAAGAAAACAACATTTCTTGTAAATGCACAGACACACTTTTTAATTAACACTTATTATCCGGCAGATCCACAAATCCTCTTATTAGACTGTGCCTGGATCATGTGCACCTTTGATACATATAAAGTGTGTGTATAAGTTAGCAGTGAAATCCTGAGTCACAGCATAGGTGATTTGCAGAGCATAGTTTACAGTAGGGCTGCTATATGGAAATCAGTTAAGAAGTGTATGGAGAATATAAATTGTGCAGAGCTTTATAGGTTAGAGCTAAAGGAACACTGTCGCAAAAATCCTAACATTTAAAATACATGTAAACACATACAAATAAGAAGTGCATTTCTCTAAGAGTAAAATTAGACATAAGTTACTTTTCTCCTATGTTGCTGTCACTTAAAGTAGGTAATAGAAATCTGACATTACCAACACGTTTTGGAACAGCCCATCTCCTAATAGGGGGTTTACAAGGTTTTCATTATCTTCAAAAGCACTTAGTGAATGGTAGTTGCTCTGTCCAACTGCCAAAAAAAAGTGTACAGCAATCAGGGCTGGCTAGCATCTTAGTAAAAATACTTTTCAGGGAGTGTCTTTAAAAAGAATAAAGGCAATGCTGAGAATTCCCCATGAAAAGAGAGACTAGCCTAAAACCTGTCGGTAATGTCAGATTTCTACTACCTACTGTAAGTGATAGCAAGATAGGAGAAAAGTAATTCATGGCTCAGTTTACTCTGGGAGAAATGTACTTCTTATTTGTATGTGTTTACATGTATTTTACATTTTTGCGCAATAGTGGTCCTTTAAGAGTGAGAAGTGGATCTGGTTGGCAGGCTTGGCAAATAGGAGGCAAGGTGATTGAGACATGCAGCTCAGTCATCATGGAGTAAAGTGGCACTAGTGTGTAAGTTGATAGATCTCAGAGTCAGAAGGGAGTGTTACAATTAATTTTATTATTATTAATATTATTTTGCATTTATATTATACTTTTAATATTACTATGCATTTATACAGTAGTCTATGTGAGATCCAATAAGGACTTTCACTAGTGCACCAGGTGTGAGGAAATAATGGATGTGGGATATGCTTTTTAACTTGCAGAAAGCTGTTTTTGGTAACAAATGAATATGTGGTGTAAATAAATATATAACAAATAATAATACAGTAATTATAATGAAAAAGTAGAAATATTACCGCTAAGCGGCATACCTAGAGTATGTCACTGGCATTTACAGTTATTTTGGTTAGAGAAGTGGGCTAAGATGGTGGGAAAATAGTATTTTAAATATTATGTATGTTAAGTTTTATGACGTAAGAAGCCATGAATGCAGTGTCAGACTGGGAGCTGGAAAAGCTGAGGAAAGCCACCTGCTGGCCAAGCAGCAGTAATGAGGTGTTGCTGTGCACGAGGACTTGCTGCATGTTTCTATTGGGAGAGATAGCACTGGGATACTGTCAGTGCTGCTCGGATACCACTTTTCACTATCTGGCTCTAATTCCAATCCGGATAAACCTATATCAGATCCGGGTCGGATATCAGAGTTCAAAATTTTCCAATTCGAATCGGATATCCGACCGCAATTACCGACGGATTCGGATAGAAAACCAGAAGTGGCCTTTAAATTGCTTTAAAAACGTTTTTTTAGGGTATATGAGGCATGTAGCATCATTCTTTTGTAAAGGGGAACACTAATTGATGATGTGGGGACTTAACCCTCCCCCCCCAAAAAAAATGGCTGTCAACATCAGGACTAGGTTCCAGGAAGCGGTCGTACTGCCGCAGTTGGGGCCTCCCCACAGCTGGGACAGCACAGACACCTCCAAAAAAATTACACAGCTATTGTGTTCAGAGAATCGCTATGGCACCTAGTGTTGGTACCATGGCACAGATAAAACATTAAAAAGGGAGAGGTTCCAGGAAGCGTTCCTACTGCCGCAGTTGGGGCCTCCCAACAACTTGGACAGCAGAGACACCTCCAAAAAAAATTACACAGCTATTGTGTTCAGAGAATCGCTACGGCACCTAGTGTTGGTACCACGGCACAGGTAAAACATTAACAAAGAGAGGTTCCAGAAAGCGGTCGTACTGCCGCAGTTGGGGCCTCCCACAACTTGGACAGCACAGACACCTCCAAAAAAACTACACAGTTATTGTGTTCAGAGAATCGCTATGGCACCTAGTGTTGGAACCATGGCTGTAAAAAAAAAATTGAACTTGGCTTAATGAAGATGGAGTCTGGAGGTTGTGGTGGTAAAGGGTGGTGAGGCAGGCATAGTGATTCCCACTCAGCCACTTCATTTCCCCCTCTTGCCAACAGGGGCTAGGAACTCACCAACCGCCCAAGCCTGGTTTCATTTTTTTAAAAAGTCAGTGTGTCCACAGACTGGGTGGACAGACAAGAGCGCTTCTCGGTGACCTCGCCACTGGCCGCACTGAAGCACCTTTCTGACAGCACGCTGGAAGGCGGGCAGGACAGCACTTCCAGGGCGTACTGCGCCAGCTTGCTCCAGATATTCAGGTGCTTGACCCAGTAATCCAAGGGGTCCACAGGGGTGTCGGTGTCAAGCCCGCTGTAGGAACCCATGTAGTCGGCCACCATCCGGGTCAGGTGCTGGTTCTGGTTTTGAGAGCCGGATGCTGCTGCAGGCACCTCCTCTATAGGCAGCGGTACTGGCGTGGCGTAGAGCGCCTTTGTCAGAGACAGCAGGTTTGTTGGGCATCTGCTGCTGCTGGATGCAGGCACCTGCTGCTGTTATGGCTGGACTGTGACAGCAGGAGGGGTGGGAGTCTGGGGGAAGGCTTCCTCCAAGCGCCGAACCAGAATCCGCTGCAAGTCCCTCATTCGGCGCACAGGGTCTCCTCCTACAGGCAGGAACTAAGCCAGCTTCCCCTTCAGCCGTGGGTCCAGCATCAGGGTGATCCAGATGTACTCCCGAGCACGCATCTGCTTCACCCTTGGGTGTTTGCGCAGGCACTGCAGCATGTGCGCTGCCATGGGGAAGAGGGCTGCCATCTCTGCTGACCCATCATCTTCCGCACCGCTGACAGTGCTGTCCTCCTCTGATTCCTGAGCCTCATCCTGCTCTCTCCACCTCCGCACCACTGCAGCTGCACTCCACTGTGCCCCCTCCTCTTCAAGGTCAGGGACCTCCAACTCCTCCAAGTCCTCAAACTCCTCCTCCTGCCACACAGAGGTGGACTGCGAAGGTTGCTGCTGCTGCTCCTGCTGGATCAAGGCTACCTCTCCCACTTCCAGCAGAGCATCGAGGGCCTTTTCCAGCATGCACACCATGGTAACCCACTCACACAGCGACGCATGGTCCCAGCTGACCATGTTGGTGGCTGTGACAATCCAGCCCCGCGATCCCGTCGAGATCTGCTCCCGTTAGCGTACGCAGGAAGTACGGGCTCAGATGGACAACGAGACCGGTTGCTGGATCGTCAGAGGTAAGAAGAAAAGGGCGACAGAGCGTGCCAATCCCGTCTAATCTGCTCCCGTTAGCATACGCAGGAGGTACGGTGAACAGACTGACAATAAAGATTGGTCGCGCAGCTGCCGACAATATGTAATGGGACAAACATCCACCAATCCCGTATTACTAGGCCACTGTTGCCATGCAGGTCTCATGCACTAGAGACTGCTGGAGGCAAATTCACTGTGTGCGTAGTAAACGGTTAAGATTGGTTGGAGGTGCCCATACATGTACAATTTTGATTGTATATACAATCGGTACACTAAAAATATCGATTTCGCACTGGAAATCGGGTAAATACACTGCCACCACTGTCTGATTGGATGAATGGAGCAGACAGTCTCCAACTAGGGCGAAGAGACCCCAACGCTATCATAATACGGTAGCCAGCCCAATCACGTTCAACACGCTCAAGTCACCGTTCGGGGAATAGTCACTTCCGACGGCTTAAAGACTGTGAGCAATGTGACGTTAAAGAAAGGTTACTGGGTCCCGATATGATGCAATCTCGAATTGTATTTATAATCGAGAACGAAGTTATCGATTTCGCACAGGAAATCTGGTACTAGCTAATCCTAGAAGGAAGAAACGGTTATTTACAACCTAGCTAGCAAATCAACAATTTATAAGCAAATCATAAAACAATGCGGTAGTATGACTGACTCTTCAGAGGGCAGATTCGTTATAGCAGCAATCAGATGACCAGAAAAGGCACACAACTGAACGATAAAATCGTTAGTTTATTTCTAAACTACATACACACAGCTTATTTTAGAATAGATTGATTGGACAGAGAGAAGAGAGGAAGAGAAACAGAATGAACAGAATGTCTGATTATATACAGTTCAAATACCGTTATTGGTAGTCCATGCGGCAATCGCAAGTCTTTGGCGAAAGTCCCAAAATGGCGGTTGCCATGTGGCCAACAGGCCTTTGTTAGGAAGTTCCAAGAGGGAGGGTTTGCCCGTGTCCTTCCGGGCTGCCAGGATGTTACTAGGCATCAGATTGAAGGTAAAGGACACTGAACTTTTGTGTCATGTCAGTTTTGTTCCTCCCTGTAAGTGGGGGGAGTTATGACACGTACAAGTCCAGCCTTGTGCAATTTGAATAAGGCAGTGCCCCCTTAGGCAGGGAGAAGTTTGGGCCAATTCATATTTTGCCCGCTCTCGGCATGCCCGTGGGTAATATCAGGAAACCGAATAAATATTCATAGTCAGCACAAGTAGTTGAATCCGTTAATACCAAACACGAGGAGTCTGGATCGCTAATAGCACCGTCCCTCACTTTCACCTTACTGGCACTGGTTCTGAAAGCTCTAGAGGGCTGAAAATCTCTCAGGACCAGTGTCATGTGGAATCTAATAAATTCCGTGAATTTGAGGGGACTGCGATCTTGGGAACACCAGAAATATTACCAAATTGTGTCTATTTATTAAATACAGTTTCTACAGTTCTGTTGAATCCTTGGGTGCCGCCAGATGGCGTGATAAGGATCATTCCTGTCTCCTTTCAACTCAGGCCACAAGGCAGCTATCTTGGACTCATGCTGGGTCGGGGCCGATCAGGCTGGAGAAAGCTACCATTTATGAGCTTCTGTCAACTGATATCTACCCTTCACCTGATGGATGAGGTCATAAACACCTCAGGGGGTCCCCTGTGCTGGCCGAATCTTCCAACAGGAGGCTAATTAACTGGCCATGAAAAGATTTCTCCAGCCCTTTGGTGAAGGGAAAAAAAAAGTGTATTTAAACCAAAAACTGTCAGTTTGGTGGGTTTGCGCAGAACTAGCGTTGGTAGCTCCATGACGCATTCGATATGTCATACCGACGGCGTCACATCTCCTCCCCTTCCAAGATTGGGGAAGGATAGGTTAGCAGGACCTTGACTGAAGCAATACCAACTTGCTACTTGGGCTCAGTACAGCGGGGCAGCCTGGGTTCCACATGACCTTGGGTTTGCCCTTTTTTGTGTTGGTCAGTGGTTTAGCCAGGAGGCTACAGGGCTTCACAAACGTCCTGTAGTATCCCGCTGTTCCCAGAGAGGCCTGTACCTCTGTCATGACAATCTGATCTGCGTCTAATTCAACGGTCAGATTGTCAGCTGACAGCTGTCCTAGTACCAGGGATGAGTGATCGCAGTGTTGCTCCCAAGTCGCGGGGAACACAGGGATGTCATCCGGGTACGTGACTGTACAACCGTGCTTGCTCTTCCACAGGTCGTTCCACGCCTGGAGAAAGGTGGCTTGGGCATTCATCATGCCAAACGACATCTGCATCGAGGCGTTTAAGTCCAAGGGCAGGGTGAATGTGGATTCCAGGCGTGCCTTGGGCACGGTTGGAATCTGCCAGTATCTGTAGCTCCGATCTATGATCGTTAGGTAGTTGGCGGATGCCAGCCAATCCAACAGATCACCGAGGGGAGTCATGGGATACGCAACGGTTGTTGGGATGTCGTCCGGCATCCTATAGGCCTCACAGAACATGGTGGTCTGTGAGCTGGAGGATTTGCGGAGGACAGACATCTGTAACATCTCCTCATACTTCATCTTTACTTTGGCTTGCACCTCCGGAGAGGCGCTGTAGGGGATCTGCCATAAGGGCTCGTGAGTCCCCGGGTCCCTTCTGTGAACTGCTGTTGTATCCTGCCCAGGGTCTTTGCGAAGATTTCGCTGTGGGGGCGCAGTGCGCTTCAGCGAGGCCTTCTGGGAGTACGAGAGGTGGGGGGTGACTTTCACATCATCCGCCAATTCTCGTGTGGGAGCTATCAAGCCTGACAGGGGACCTGTGTCTTCCTGTTCTAAGTGGCCGTACTCTCCTAGAACTAACTGCGTTCTATCTGACTGGGCTTCTAACAGATCCACATGGACCGTGCTTTCACCTGGGGTGTCAGTTACATGGGGAATGGGTTCACTGGAGTAGTTACCATTCTCCCTGTACACCTGTAGTGGAGCTTTCACTGCTGGCGGCTTAGCGGTCTGGCCACTAAGCGCACGCAGGTTGGAGTCGCTCTGTAGTATCCTCACGGATGTGGGACTACAAGTCTCAGCCAGCTGCCTAGTGTGATCTGAGGTCAGCTGCTGAAAATCAAACTCTCTGGGGTCAGAGCTGACAGGAATGCCTGCAGGCTCTGAGCTCAGGTTACCAACAGTACTGTCTGTGTCTGTCTGCACAGGTATACCACAATAAACATCACCTTTTGGGTAAATCAAAATCACGTCAATATTGGCATTGGTCTGGGGGTCAGAGATATCAGGGGAAGTCGAGACTTCTCCAGATAGTCCTGAGTCCAGGCTACCGGTGACACTGAAAGCGTCATCCAGCGTACTCTCACAGACATGCACAACATTATCAAAAGCATTTGCATAACCTGATATGTCATTTTTAGCATGAGTGTCACCCGCCTGAAAGTCAGAATTGTCAGAGGGAATCCCTGCTGTCAGCTCTGAGTTCATGCGGCTGGCCATAGAGTATGTAATGGCCAAAGAATGTACAGCGTTTCTATCACAATTATCACTGACACATGCAATTTCATTAGTAATAACAGGTGCAAAAAGAGATAAAAGACAGTCAGTTGCTTGTACATATAAATCTGAGGGTACCTCCCGCCCAGTGGCGTTAGGTGCAGTAGCAATAGCAGGTAAGGGGTTGACATCTCCCTGTTTTCCCATAGGATTGTACAGTACCTGGTGGTCAGGGAGTCCTGCTGGGAACTCCTGCATATCAGCAGAAAATTCCGAAGGGCATACAAGCGTGCCTAGATCAGTGCCAAGCACAGGAGGAGAGGGAAACTCAGCAACAGCCCGCTCTGGAAAACCCACCCCCCATCCGGCCTTCTCGGGACCTGGGATAACAGGGTTGTGGTGGTTGGGCCTGACTTCAGTCAGGGTGAGGAGCTTTTGTGGGAGAATATCTTCCTCTGTGGCAAGGTCGGAACAGACCAAGGAAACATCTGCTTCTGGAGCACTGGAGCAAAAGATGATCTGGTCGTCCACTGGAGCACTGTGAAGATTTCCGGAACCGTAGAGCATCTCTGACACACTGACAGGCAGTGCAGAGGGTGATGCAGGTGACGGATCAGGGTTGCTAGCCATCTTCGGGCTAGGGACGGTCGTTCTTTTCCTCTTGGGACAGAAGAACTGTATGTGGCCAGTTGCGCCACAAAGATTACACGTGCGAATGGCAGGTGTGTCAGACTGGGATGCAGCAATAGCAGCAGCTGCAGGTCTCAGTGGCACAAAGCTCACTGGACCAGGAGGAGCAAATGCAGTAGGCTTACCTCCTTCCAAGTCTTGGGACAGTGTTCTGTGACTGTCCAGCACCAGGGTTCTCTGGCTGTCAGGTACAGGAACCTGATGGTACGCCCTCTCAGAGGTGCGCACAGGAAAGTCTCGTTCCGTGCCCTCTTCCATGGCAGGAAGTTTTGCTGTGGGGGTCACGAGTAGAGGTTCGCATCTCTCCACCGAAACACATAGTGAAGAGTGCTGATTTGATTGGGTTAGCTGGGCCAACTCCAATTCACGCTGGAGCCGTAGCTCTTCGATCTGGAGATCCCGCTGGTGCAGACACTCTCGGTGCTCCTGGTATCTGCGCAGTTCCTCGCCGGTCAGGTTTGCCAACTCCAATTCACGCTGGAGCCGTAGCTCTTTGTCCTGGAGATCCCACTGGCGCAGTCGCTCTTGGTGCTCTGCTTCACGCTGGAGCATCCGTGCTTCATGCTGGAGCATCTCTGCCTCATGCTGGCGCTGACATTCTTGGAACTCCTGGTACAAGCGCAGATCCTCGCCGGTCAGGTTTGCCAACCACTCCGGGGTTATCAGGACTGCAGGTAATAGAGGCATCAAGCAAGGTGGCGACAAGGATTCCATCTCTGGGGTAATGCCACCAGCTCAGCCTTGTTTGTGCTGCAAGCAGCAATGCCGTGCGATTCGCAGAGGGCTTGCACGTCAGGAACTGACCAATTTTGGTGAAACTGAACTGAATCAGACATTCAGAAGAGAAGAGTATAAGAAAGAATAGGATATAGCAAAGAAAAAGTTAGGAAATGTAGACCAGTCTATTGCTATCAATGTGTACCGTTTTGTGCCCAGAACTTCGGTTCTGCAAGACAGGATACTTAGTGACCACTGTCTTATTATTCTGGTTGCAAAGACTGAGTTTGTCAGATCTTTGCGCTCTGATTTCCCAAAAGCTGGCTATGCCTGGTTTTGGGGTGTGCTATCCCACCACTGCCACCAATGTGACAATCCAGCCCCGCGATCCCGTCGAGATCTGCTCCCGTTAGCGTACGCAGGAAGTACGGGCTCAGATGGACAACGAGACCGGTTGCTGGATCGTCAGAGGTAAGAAGAAAAGGGCGACAGAGCGTGCCAATCCCGTCTAATCTGCTCCCGTTAGCATACGCAGGAAGTACGGTGAACAGACTGACAATAAAGATTGGTCGCGCAGCTGCCGACAATATGTAATGGGACAAACATCCACCAATCCCGTATTACTAGGCCACTGTTGCCATGCAGGTCTCATGCACTAGAGACTGCTGGAGGCAAATTCACTGTGTGCGTAGTAAACGGTTAAGATTGGTTGGAGGTGCCCATACATGTACAATTTTGATTGTATATACAATCGGTACACTAAAAATATCGATTTCGCACTGGAAATCGGGTAAATACACTGCCACCACTGTCTGATTGGATGAATGGAGCAGACAGTCTCCAACTAGGGCGAAGAGACCCCAACGCTATCATAATACGGTAGCCAGCCCAATCACGTTCAACACGCTCAAGTCACCGTTCGGGGAATAGTCACTTCCGACGGCTTAAAGACTGTGAGCAATGTGACGTTAAAGAAAGGTTACTGGGTCCCGATATGATGCAATCTCGAATTGTATTTATAATCGAGAACGAAGTTATCGATTTCGCACAGGAAATCTGGTACTAGCTAATCCTAGAAGGAAGAAACGGTTATTTACAACCTAGCTAGCAAATCAACAATTTATAAGCAAATCATAAAACAATGCGGTAGTATGACTGACTCTTCAGAGGGCAGATTCGTTATAGCAGCAATCAGATGACCAGAAAAGGCACACAACTGAACGATAAAATCGTTAGTTTATTTCTAAACTACATACACACAGCTTATTTTAGAATAGATTGATTGGACAGAGAGAAGAGAGGAAGAGAAACAGAATGAACAGAATGTCTGATTATATACAGTTCAAATACCGTTATTGGTAGTCCATGCGGCAATCGCAAGTCTTTGGCGAAAGTCCCAAAATGGCGGTTGCCATGTGGCCAACAGGCCTTTGTTAGGAAGTTCCAAGAGGGAGGGTTTGCCCGTGTCCTTCCGGGCTGCCAGGATGTTACTAGGCATCAGATTGAAGGTAAAGGACACTGAACTTTTGTGTCATGTCAGTTTTGTTCCTCCCTGTAAGTGGGGGGAGTTATGACACGTACAAGTCCAGCCTTGTGCAATTTGAATAAGGCAGTGCCCCCTTAGGCAGGGAGAAGTTTGGGCCAATTCATATTTTGCCCGCTCTCGGCATGCCCGTGGGTAATATCAGGAAACCGAATAAATATTCATAGTCAGCACAAGTAGTTGAATCCGTTAATACCAAACACGAGGAGTCTGGATCGCTAATAGCACCGTCCCTCACTTTCACCTTACTGGCACTGGTTCTGAAAGCTCTAGAGGGCTGAAAATCTCTCAGGACCAGTGTCATGTGGAATCTAATAAATTCCGTGAATTTGAGGGGACTGCGATCTTGGGAACACCAGAAATATTACCAAATTGTGTCTATTTATTAAATACAGTTTCTACAGTTCTGTTGAATCCTTGGGTGCCGCCAGATGGCGTGATAAGGATCATTCCTGTCTCCTTTCAACTCAGGCCACAAGGCAGCTATCTTGGACTCATGCTGGGTCGGGGCCGATCAGGCTGGAGAAAGCTACCATTTATGAGCTTCTGTCAACTGATATCTACCCTTCACCTGATGGATGAGGTCATAAACACCTCAGGGGGTCCCCTGTGCTGGCCGAATCTTCCAACAGGAGGCTAATTAACTGGCCATGAAAAGATTTCTCCAGCCCTTTGGTGAAGGGAAAAAAAAAAGTGTATTTAAACCAAAAACTGTCAGTTTGGTGGGTTTGCGCAGAACTAGCGTTGGTAGCTCCATGACGCATTCGATATGTCATACCGACGGCGTCACAGTGGCCTCCAGGAAGGGTGCCAGCACCAAGCACACCAGGTGCATTGTTCCCCACTCAGCAGGGCGGATGATGTCCAGGAGGTGGGCGGTGCCGGTCCCGGACAAGTTGGCCCCCATGGTGGCTTTGGCTAGGTAGCGGTTGACAGCCCGCCTCTGTTCAACCAGACGTTCACACATTGCCAGGGTGGAATTCCAGCGTGTTGGAAAGTCAATAATGAGCCGGTGCCGTGGGAGGTTTAGCTCGAGCTGCATGGCTTCCGAGCGGCGAAAATGACCCACGGTTTTCCTTGCTGCTCCCAAAAGAGTGTCCATCCCCTGGTAGGTGCGCAGGAATTTCTGCACCACCAGGTTCAGGACGTGGGCCAGACAGGGAATGTGGGTGAGGTTTCCCCGGTGGATGGCAGCAACCAGGTTGGCCCCATTGTCAGCCACCACCTCTCAGACTCTGAGGCCTCTGGGGGTCAGCCAACTCCTCTCCTGCTCTCGGAGCTTGGCCAGGACGTGGTCTGCCGTAAGCTTGCTCTTCCCCAGGGTGACCATCTGCAGCAGCGCTTGGCAGTGGCGGGCCTTCACGCTGCTGTTGAGGCGGGGGTGTTTGGTGGCGGGTTTGCCAGAGGATGGAACCTGATCAGAGCTGGAACCTGCTGCACTTCCCCTGACCCTGCTGCGGGGTGGCACCACCCACTGGGGTGAGGATGTTGCTCTCCCCTCCTCACCCCCTTCCACCAAACTGACTCAGTGCGCCGTGAAAAAGAGGTACCGGCCTGTCCCAAACCGGCTTGACCATGAGTCCATGGTCACATGGACGCGCGCACCCAATGCATGATCTAGCCCACGCTCCACATTGGCCTTCACAAAGTGGTGCAGTGCTGGGATGGCCGTGTGTGCAAAGTAGTGCCGGCTGGGGATTGGCCAATCCGGCGCTGCGCACTGCATGAATGCACGCATCTGGCTCCCCTCCTGCATAAACGAGTACAGGAGGAGCTGGGAGGACATGGCCCGTGTAAGCAAGCCGTTCAGCTGGTGTATGCGACGGCTGCCGGGAGGCTGAGCCCTGACCATGAACGACTCACTCAGCAGGATCTGGTGGTGGTGGCATTTTGGGCTTGCACAGGAAGCCGAGGAGGGAGCAAAGGAGACCACTGAGGAGGACTGGCTGCCTGAACAGGCCTCAGTGTCGGCAGGAGTGGCAAATGGGGTTATGGTGCTCTGACCACTGCAAGGGCCAACGCCAGCTTCCTTCAGCCTCTTGAATTCCTCGTGCTCAGGTTTGTGCTTACTGGCCAGATGGTTGATGAAGCGGGTGGTGCCATAATTGGAGGAGTTAGACCCTCTGCTCATCTTCACATGGCACACATTACAAGTTACAAACTTGCTATCAAGTGAGGGCAGATGAAAAAACTGCCATATTAGGCATTGCAGTTTGCCCTTACGTTGCTCAGAATGGGATGCTGCTTATTTTCACCCAGTGGTTGTTGGGGCCTGTGGTTGAGTGGTGCTGCTGGTGGTAGTAGTGGCAGATGGAGCAGCAGGCTGTGGGTCACGCATTCCATGCCCACTGCTGCTCCTGCTAATCCCTGCAATGCTGATCCTGCGTGCCAGACCCACTGAATCCTCCTCCTCAGAGTCAGAGCTGACATCCCCCTCCGGGCGATGATAGTCCGGGTCCTTCACCTCATCATCAACATCAAACCCCCCCCTCCTCGAACAACTGCTGGGATGATGAGCCCGCCTCAAACTCCTCTTCTGCTGACAAATCATGGACGGACTCCCCTGCCCAATAACCACCGTCACCATCTCAGACTCTTCCGCAAAGCCCATTGTGCACAGAATGTTTTTTCTAGGGCTGGTGGTGGCCTCACTGGTCTGCTCGTCATCCACCATCAGCTGCATCACAGGTACGGCGTCTTTCTCCTCCAATTTGCGCCACTGACCCTGCTTGAAAATGGCTGCAACACGCTGCTGCGTCTCTGCAGAGTGACTCTCCCTAACAGCTGGACGGCCAGTGGTAGCGGCGGAATGGAGACTGATGCAGCAGAACTGCTGATGGAGGCCGCAATGTTGCTCCCTCTCCTCTTGGCCTTGCTGCCCCTCCCCCGGCTGCCAGTGCCAGACATAGTATAATGTGTTGACGTCACAGATGATGTGTGGGGTACTTGTACTTTATTAATGGCGGGCTTGGACTGTGAATCAGCACGGAGTGACAGACAGAGTACAACAAGACACACTGACACTGCTCAGTCAGCAGCACAGCAGCACTGCAATAATCTGTAGTAGCTAACAGTACTACTCTCACGCTCTAACAACTAATAGCACTGCAGTAACTACACAATATAACACACAATATAACAGTAATCCTACCTACCTATACTGTGTAACTACTAGCTAGCTAAGGCTAATAGCAGGCCAGCCAGCAGCAAGAGGCCTGCCCTGGACTGTGTGCACAGCACACACAGACACAGACAGGACATAACTAGCAGGCAGCTGCTGCAGCTCAAAGTCTGACTGACTGACTGACACTAACAAAGTATACACAGACTAGCTAACTACAACACAGTATAACAGTAGTGTAGTGAAGATTTTTTAAGTGTAAAAACGCTGGGTTTATCACTCAGATAAGGCACTTGCTTTAGCCAACCACACTGGAGTTGTCTCTCAGTGGCAGTCACAAAGCAAGAACGAAATTCTCATCATGGCCCCCTCCTTATAGGAGGGACTGGCCAAGGTTCCTCTCTGTGATTGGTTGCTTGGGCTTAGGCTGGGAGCCTTCTGATTGGCTCAATGACGTCATGGACGTCATCTCCATGGTAATAGTACCCGGATCCGGATATCCGGGTATGCGACCAAATATCCGTGGTTTACTATCCAGATTTGGGCCCAGGAATCCGAATCCGGTCGGATAGCCTAAAAAAGTTTGGATATCCGGGTTACCCAGATATCCGGAATCCTGATGAGCAGCACTGGTCATGAGATTTAGACTTTGCTAACGGCCATAGCTGCAATTTATGCTGGTCATCACAGTACCATTGCAAAAATAAACTGGTTTTTGTGACCCTAGGCTATGATCTCTTTGGGTTAGGGGCCCGAAACTCACCAGTCCTGAGTCCACTAAGAGTCCCTAAAAGGCTAGAAAATTTGCCACTGCTGAGCCTTTGAAAAATGAGAGATTTTGGAAAGTGAATAGGAAGCCCAAATCAGTGATGATTTATCACCCACCAAATTTAGCAGTTAATAGCAAAGGCCCCTTACATGCTGGCAACACCAAATTTGCAGGTTATGTTAAAAAGATAGTGTAAAACAATATGTTTTTTAAAGAAAATAAAAATGTTTAGTTTTGGGGAATGGTTTGAGTGTGGGAAATCTGAAAAAAAAAATTACGTGGGATCCCCCTCCTTAGCCTCTGTAACCCCTTGTCCCCCCATGCAGGCTGGGATGGCCAGAATGCGGAGACCTGGCCGACTGGGTCTTCGCACCCTGAGCCATACCAGCCCGCATGGTCCATGGTATAGGGGGGCTCTGCAGGGGAGGGGCGGCAAAGTCTTCCCCTCCCCCCGGAGCCCTTTTCCAATCCATGGACAAGGGGCTCTTCCCCACCTCCAGTGCCCCAGGAGGAGGTGGGGGCAACGACTCCCTGGGTAGGTTTATGGTGGCATCTGGGACTCCCTTTAAGAAGGGGACCCCAGATGCCCACCCCCCTCCCAGGAGAAATGAGTATAGGGGTACAAAGTACTGTATTGGTCAAGGGCTTCGGGGGGGGGGGGGGAGGGAGGGGGAGGCTTTACCGCCCCTCCCCCCCAGAGCCCCCCATGCCATGGATCATGCGAGCTGGTATAGCTCATGGTGCGAAGCCCCAGTTGGCCGGGGCTCCGCATTCTGGCTATCCAAGCCTGCATGGGGGACAAGGGGTTACAGAGGCTCAAAAGGGGGGACCCCACATCATTTTTTTTCTGATTTCCCACACTCAGAACATTCCCCAAAAATAAACATTTTTATTTAAATTTTTTTAAAATATTGTTTCCCACTACCTTTTTAACATAACCTGCAAATTTGGTGTTGCTAGGATGTAAGGGGCCTTTGCTATTAACTGCTGGGAAATATTTCCCACAATCTGTCATTGACCAGCATTTAAATGTATCGTTTTTTCTTTGAACTTTTAAAATCAATTTTCTCAAAAACTATAAGGTCTTTTTGGAAAAAAAAATTCCCCCTTGCTCCCACTTTTCTTCTTAACATAACCTGCAAATTTGGTGATTCTGGCTTTTAAGGGGGCTTTGTTATTAACCCTTAAACTCAGCGGGTTTTGGGCTACGGTAGCTGAATCCAATTCGTGATCACGGGTTTAACACAAATTCGAGAGGCACTATTCGGATAAATTCGACTTCGAATTCGAGAGCAGTATAGCTATTCGATTTCGATTTCGGCATTCATGAAAATATACCCGTGATCACGGGTACATTAGATATTCACGAATTTGGAGAGCAACCCTGCTCACTTATATACGGCGTCCCATATCTTTTTAACCTGTGGGAAATCTCACCGTATACGCTTAAAGCTACCTATAGTGACACGGCTTCTGAAACAATTTGGGTCCTCATCTGTCAAATAATTTGAGTACCTGTCAGGTGTTAACCTTCCTGGCGGTATGATTATTTCCGGGTTTTAGGGTCTTTTTAAAACATTTCAGACCCTAAAATCAGGAAAAATCATGCTGCCAGAGTCTCTGCAGCAGCCCCTGCTCTTACTCACCTCCCTTGGCTCCAGCGCTGCAATTTTACCTCCATCATCTGGGTGGCGCTGTAACTCCACTGTCAGCAATCTCACTACAATCTCACCAGAGTGATTTAGAGCTTCAGAGAACAGGAAGAAAAATGGCTACCGACGTCTGGATCCCCTGGGAGGTGAGTAAAAGCGCCCGCTGTACGCTAAACTCTGCATTGAGCTCCCGGCAGCTAGCCCTTACCGCCAGGGAGGTTAAATATGTACAGTGTAAAACTAAGGGATGTTCTGTCAACGTCATATTGGTAGAACGTTTTGGGGTAAGGTTCCATATTTTCTCCCATTCTTCTGATATGGGGTGCAAAAGGTGAGCTAACCGTCCTGCCACGGCCTGAAAATGTAAAGCCTCCGTTTCATAGGAAAATTGGAACATGAAAGAGGAAGTTCATCTCTAATTACCAGTCATATCCATGTTCCAAAGTCTGAAGACTTTGCTGGTGTTCTATAGATAAACCCTATGAATTCATCCTACACTAACCACCCTTCGCCACATTATAGCTATGCACACAAATGACACCAAAAAATATTTACATTATTGTGTTGGTGGTGTATATAGAAGATAGTGGAGGAAGAACAAGCAAGCAAACATTGCAGGGATTTGAACCCTGTCCTGCCAGGCAGGAGTGCCTATCACCAACACTTTCTGCTTTTCTGCCAAATCATAGTAACAGATTGAGTGAGAAGAAAAAAAAAAGACATACTTCCAATTCTAATCAGTAAGGGGAAAAAAACTGCCCATTTTCCAGTTGATCCAGAGGAAGGAGAACACCCTTACAAGGCCTAGGCCAATTAGCCTTAAAAAGGGAAACATTGAAAAATTCCTTCCTGACTCCTTATGGCAGTCAGATAAATCCCTGGATCCACTCTCCCTGGCCCTATATTGTAATAATAGCCGTGGATCCTCTTCAAATCAAGTAAAGCAACCAAGCCCTCTTTAAATGCAGATACAGAGTTTGCCATAGCTACTTCCTGAGGAAAGATATTCCATATTGTTCTACTGTGACGGAACCCTTTTATAAATGGATAATAAAAACTTTATTCCTCCACTCACAGATCTTTTCCCTCTTGTCCGTTGTACAACCCTAGGAACAAAAAGTTCATCTGCCAAGCTTTTTTTTATTGCCTTGTGATATACACGCTAATCAGGTCACCTCTCAGTCTCCTTTTTCCCCGAGCTAAATTAGCCCAGCTTGTACAACCTTTATTTGGTAAGTGATATCTTCCATCCCTATGATTAATTTAGTTGCCAGTCTTTGTACTTTGCTTAGTGTTGCCAATTCTACATAATTTAGTATAATCTGAAAAGCTAGATACATTACTCGTATTATAGCCATATAGTGGTTGTGAAGTACATTCTGGGGTAAAGACGAAAACTAGCTGCCGCCGGGTGTGCACAGATGCATGAGGTGCAGCAGAACTTGCCGGTGGTGGCAGCAGGGCCCAGTTTCACAACCAGGTGGTGAGGAGGCATATGTTGGGGGGGGGGGGAGGGTAAAGTACCTGCTGCCGGGTTTGCACGGATACTGGTGGCGGAAGCAGGGCCCATATTCACAATCAGGTGGTGGCGAGGCATTTGGTGTGGAGGATAGAAGGAGAAGCAGCTGCCACCAGGCTTGCGCTGATGCAGGTGGCGACAGCAGGGCCCATATTCACAATCAAGAGGTAGGGAGGTATATGCAGGGGGTAAAAAGAAAGTAGTTGCTACTGGGCTTGCGCTGATGCAGGTGGTGACAGCAGGGCCCATATTCACAATCAAGTGGTAGGGAGGCATATGCAGGGGCAGACGGAGAGTAGCTGCCGCCAGGTTAGCGCTGATACAGGTGGCGACAGCAGGGCCCATACTTACAATCAAGTGTTATGGAGGCATATGCACGGTGTAGAGGGAGAAAAGCTGCCGCCGGTTTTGCACTGATGCAGGTGGCGACAGCAGGGCCAATACTTTCAAGTGGTGGGGAAGCATATGCCAAGGGGAGATGGAGAGTAGCTACCGCCAGGTTAGCGCTGATGCAAGTGGCGACAGCAGGGCTCATATTCACAATCAAGAAGTAGTGAGGCATTAAGAAGGGGGTAGGGGGAGAAAAGCTGCCGCCGGGCTGGAGTTGATGCAGGTGGCGACAGCAGGGCCCATTTTTACAATCAAGAGGTAGGGAGGCAAATGCAGGGGGTAAAAGGAGAGCAGCTGCAGCCGGGTTTGTGCTGATGCAGAGGGCAAAAGCAGGGCCCATATTCGCAATCAAGAGGTAGGGAGGTATATGCAGGGAGTAGAGGAAAAGCAGCTGCCGCCGGGTCTGTGCTAATGCAGGTGGTGACAGCAGGGCCCATATTTACAATCAAGAGGAAGGGAAGTATATGCAGGGGTTAGAGGGAATGTAGCAGCCGCCAGTTTTGCGCTGATGCAGGTGGCGACAGCAGGGCCCATATTCACAATCAAGAGGTAGGGAGGCATATGCAGGAGGTAGAAGGAGAGCAGCTGCAGCCGGTTTGCACTGATGCAGGTGGCGACAGCCGCGCCCATATTCACAATCAAGAGGTAGGGAGGTATATGCAGGGGATAGAGGCAGAGTAGCTGTCGCCGGGCTTGCTCTGATGCAGGTGGCGACAGCAGGGCCCATAATCACAAACAAGTAGTAGGGAGGTATATGCAGGGGGTAAAGGGAAAGTAGCTGCCGTCGGGTTTGCGCTGCTGCCAGTGGCGACAGCAGGGCCCATATTCATAATCAAGTGATAGGGAGCGTGACGCTCACACGGTTTCCAAGAAAACCATGTGTGCGCCATTCAAGTAGCAAATGGAAATTTTATTGCAAAACCACCAAAATGACATTTTTTGGTTTAAATCCACTTTTTTTTTTCTCTTCTCCCTGGCTTGGTGATAGCTTCTAATTACAGGACCATTCACCTAAAGGGGCCCATACACCTAACGATTTTCCCGCCGATATACGGCCGATTCGATCACAGTGATCGAATCGGCTGTGAAATCGCTGCGCACACCGCTGACAGAACGATCCGAAATTGATCGTTCCCGTCGATTCCCGTTGATCCGTCCGTGCGGAAGATTTTTCTCGATTGCCGGCGGGTCGGGAGTGCGTCAATAGCGGCGTTCGAATGCCCGATGACCGTCGCAATACAGCGGGTATACATTACCTGTTCCGGCCGGCGTGAGTCCCCTTGTCTCTGCTGTCTTCTCCGCTCTGGTCTGGTCTGGTCTCCGGCATGCTTCCCTTCTTCCTGCCCGGCAGGAAGTTTAAACAGTAGAGACCAGACCAGAGTGGAGAAGAAGACAGCAGAGACCTAGGGAGTCGCGCCGGCGGAGCAGGTAATGTATGTTGGGGGGGGAGCGACAGCGTGGCCATAGTTCACAATCAGGTGGTAGGAGAAGGCATATGCTGGTGGGAGCGTAAAAGTAGCTTTTGCAATAGCTAAGACACTGTGTCCATGTTGGCATTGCCTTGCACCCTTACCTATGACAGTGTCCAAGTTAGCATTGCCGTACGCCCTTACCTATGACAGTGTCTGAGTTGGCATTGCCATGGGCCCATAACTAAAACACTGTTCATGTTGGCAATGCTTTGCACCCTTTGTCCTCGCTGGCATTGCCGTACGCCCTTACCTATTACACTGTCCGAGTTGGCATTGCCGTATGCCCTTACCTATGACACTGTCAGAGTTGGCATTGCCATGCTCCCTTACCTATGACAGTGGCCGAGTTGGCATTGCCGTACGCCCTTACCTATGACCGTGCCAGAATTGGCATTGCCGTACGCCCTTAGCTATGACAGTGTCCGAGTTGGCATTGCCGTACGCCCTTACCTATGACAGTGTCCGAGTTGGCATTGCCGTACGCCCTTACCTATGACAGTGTCCGAGTTGACATTGCCGTACGCCTTTACCTATGACAGTGTCCGAGTTGGCATTGCCGTATGCCCTTACCTATGACACTGTCCGCCTTTACCTATGACACTGTCCGAGTTGGCATTGCCGTATGCCCTTACCTATGACACTGTCCGAGTTGGCATTGCCGTGCGCCCTTACCTATGACAGTGGCCGAGTTGGCATTGCCGTACGCCCTTACCTATGACCGTGCCAGAGTTGGCATTGCCGTACGCCCTTAGCTATGACAGTGTCCGAGTTGGCATTGCCGTACGCCCTTACCTATGACAGTGTCCGAGTTGGCATTGCCGTACGCCCTTACCTATGACAGTGCCCGAGTTGGCATTGCCGTACGCCCTTACCTATGACAGTGTCCGAGTTGGCATTGCCGTACGCCCTTAACTATGACCGTGTCCGAGTTGGCATTGCCGTACACACTTACCTATGACAGTGTCCGAGTTGACTTTGCCGTACGCCCTTACCTATGACAGTGTCTGAGTTGGCATTGCCATACGCCTTACCTATGATGACAGTGTCTTAGTTGGCATTGCTGTACGCCCTTACCTATGACAGTGTCCGAGTTGGCATTGCCGTACGCCCTTACCTATGACAGTGTCCGAGTTGGCATTGCCGTACGCCCTTACCTATGACAGTGTCCGAGTTGGCATTGCCGTACGCCCTTACCTATGACAGTGTCCGAGTTGGCATTGCCGTACGCCCTTACCTATGACAGTGTCCGAGTTGGCATTGCCGTACGCCCTTACCTATGACAGTGTCCGAGTTGGCATTGCCGTACGCCCTTACCTATGACGGTGTCCGAGTTGGCATTGCCGTACGCCCTTACCTAGGACAGTGTCCGAGCTGGCATTGCCATACGCCCTTACCTATGACAGTGTCAAAGTTGGCATTGCCATGGGCCCATAACTAAAACACTGTCCATGATTGCATTGCCGTACGCCCTTACCTATGAGAGTGTCCGAGTTGACATTGCCGTACGCCCTTACCTTTGAGTGTCTGAATTGGCATTGCCGTACACCCTTACCTATGAAAGTATCCGAGTTGGCATTGCCATACGCCCTTACCTATGACAGTGGCCGAGTTGGCATTGCCGTACGCCCTTACCTATGACCGTGCCAGAATTGGCATTGCCGTACGCCCTTAGCTATGACAGTGTCCGAGTTGGCATTGCCGTACGCCCTTACCTATGACACTGTCCGAGTTGGCATTGCCATGCTCCCTTACCTATGACAGTGGCCGAGTTGGCATTGCCGTACGCCCTTACCTATGACCGTGCCAGAATTGGCATTGCCGTACGCCCTTAGCTATGACAGTGTCCGAGTTGGCATTGCCGTACGCCCTTACCTATGACAGTGTCCGAGTTGGCATTGCCGTACGCCCTTACCTATGACAGTGTCCGAGTTGACATTGCCGTACGCCTTTACCCTTTACCTATGACAGTGTCCGAGTTGGCATTGCCGTATGCCCTTACCTATGACAGTGTCAAAGTTGGCATTGCCATGGGCCCATAACTAAAACACTGTCCATGATTGCATTGCCGTACGCCCTTACCTATGAGAGTGTCCGAGTTGACATTGCCGTACGCCCTTACCTTTGAGTGTCTGAATTGGCATTGCCGTACACCCTTACCTATGAAAGTATCCGAGTTGGCATTGCCATGCTCCCTTACCTATGACAGTGGCCGAGTTGGCATTGCCGTACGCCCTTACCTATGACCGTGCCAGAATTGGCATTGCCGTACGCCCTTAGCTATGACAGTGTCCGAGTTGGCATTGCCGTACGCCCTTACCTATGACAGTGTCCGAGTTGGCATTGCCGTACGCCCTTACCTATGACAGTGTCCGAGTTGACATTGCCGTACGCCTTTACCCTTTACCTATGACAGTGTCCGAGTTGGCATTGCCGTATGCCCTTACCTATGACACTGTCCGCCTTTACCTATGACACTGTCCGAGTTGGCATTGCCGTATGCCCTTACCTATGACACTGTCCGAGTTGGCATTGCCGTGCGCCCTTACCTATGACAGTGGCCGAGTTGGCATTGCCGTACGCCCTTACCTATGACCGTGCCAGAGTTGGCATTGCCGTACGCCCTTAGCTATGACGGTGTCCGAGTTGGCATTGCCGTACGCCCTTACCTATGACAGTGTCCGAGTTGGCATTGCCGTACGCCCTTACCTATGACAGTGCCCGAGTTGGCATTGCCGTACGCCCTTACCTATGACAGTGTCCGAGTTGGCATTGCCATACGCCCTTAACTATGACCGTGTCCGAGTTGGCATTGCCGTACACACTTACCTATGACAGTGTCCGAGTTGACTTTGCCGTACGCCCTTACCTATGACAGTGTCCGAGTTGGCATTGCCATACGCCTTACCTATGATGACAGTGTCTTAGTTGGCATTGCTGTACGCCCTTACCTATGACAGTGTCCGAGTTGGCATTGCCGTACGCCCTTACCTATGACAGTGTCCGAGTTGGCATTGCCGTACGCCCTTACCTATGACAGTGTCCGAGTTGGCATTTCCGTACGCCCTTACCTATGACAGTGTCCGAGTTGGCATTGCCGTACGCCCTTACCTATGACAGTGTCCGAGTTGGCATTGCCGTACGCCCTTACCTATGACAGTGTCCGAGTTGGCATTGCCGTACGCCCTTACCTATGACGGTGTCCGAGTTGGCATTGCCGTACGCCCTTACCTAGGACAGTGTCCGAGCTGGCATTGCCATACGCCCTTACCTATGACAGTGTCAAAGTTGGCATTGCCATGGGCCCATAACTAAAACACTGTCCATGATGGCATTGCCGTACGCCCTTACCTATGAGAGTGTCCGAGTTGACATTGCCGTACGCCCTTACCTTTGAGTGTCTGAATTGGCATTGCCGTACACCCTTACCTATGAAAGTATCCAAGTTGGCATTGCCATACGCCCTTACCTGTGACAGTGTCAAAGTTGGCATTGCTATGGGCCCATAACTAAAACACTGTCCATGTTGGCATTGCCATACGCCTTACCTATGACAGTGCCCGAGTTGGCATTGCCGTACGCCCTTACCTATGACAGTGTCCGAGTTGGCATTGCCATACGCCCTTAACTATGACCGTGTCCGAGTTGGCATTGCCGTACACACTTACCTATGACAGTGTCCGAGTTGACTTTGCCGTACGCCCTTACCTATGACAGTGTCCGAGTTGGCATTGCCATACGCCTTACCTATGATGACAGTGTCTTAGTTGGCATTGCTGTACGCCCTTACCTATGACAGTGTCCGAGTTGGCATTGCCGTACGCCCTTACCTATGACAGTGTCCGAGTTGGCATTGCCGTACGCCCTTACCTATGACAGTGTCCGAGTTGGCATTGCCGTACGCCCTTACCTATGACAGTGTCCGAGTTGGCATTGCCGTACGCCCTTACCTATGACAGTGTCCGAGTTGGCATTGCCGTACGCCCTTACCTATGACAGTGTCCGAGTTGGCATTGCCGTACGCCCTTACCTATGACGGTGTCCGAGTTGGCATTGCCGTACGCCCTTACCTAGGACAGTGTCCGAGCTGGCATTGCCATACGCCCTTACCTATGACAGTGTCAAAGTTGGCATTGCCATGGGCCCATAACTAAAACACTGTCCATGATGGCATTGCCGTACGCCCTTACCTATGAGAGTGTCCGAGTTGACATTGCCGTACGCCCTTACCTTTGAGTGTCTGAATTGGCATTGCCGTACACCCTTACCTATGAAAGTATCCGAGTTGGCATTGCCATACGCCCTTACCTGTGACAGTGTCAAAGTTGGCATTGCTATGGGCCCATAACTAAAACACTGTCCATGTTGGCATTGCCATACGCCTTACCTATGACAGTGTCCGAGTTGGCATTACTGTACGCCCTTACCTATGACAGTGTCCGAGTTGGCATTAACGTACGCCCTTACCTATGACAGTGTCCGAATTGGCATTGCCATACGCCCTTACCTATGACACAGTGTCAAAGTTGGTATTGCCATTGGTCCATAACTAAAACACTGTCCTTGTTGGCAATGCTTTGCACCCTTATCTATGACAGTGTCAGAGTTGGCATTGCCGTACGCCCAATACCTAAAACAGTGTTCATGTTGGCTTTGCCTTGCACCCATACCTACAAAAATATACTTTTTTTTACAACGGAAAAAGTTATCTTCTTACACCCACACAAACCCACATTCCCACAAGATAAAATATAGATCACATTTACTTACCTCTTCAACATCGCTTTTTGTATTCTTGATCCATGGAAATAAAACACACTCAGACCAAAGAAATAACTTTATTGTACAAATACAACAATCATTGCATAAATATCTTATAAATACTGCAAAAATCATAATAAATGTCTACTCAATTTGTGGTATTTATTAATGGAAATGTGTAGTGCAAAGGTTAAGAAATTTGAAAACCCATTGTCTGAAATTAAGTTTGCTTCTCCAGTTACAAATGCAAAGTAAAAATTGGCTATAAAGGGAAAAAATGATCCAAAACCACCACCACATTGACCAGAGCTCATTAAAGAGAGACTAAGAGCTCTTTCTCACTCAATCAAAACGCTAGTGCTTAGCGCTAGCATTTTGCGTGGGTGGTTTTACCGTGATTAGCATGGTATAATCACTGAACAATCTCGGGCATTTTTGAGTGATCGTGATTTGCGCCTTTTAAGCACTGTATCGCAATCGCTCTTGAATCACAGTAAAATGCTGCAGGCACCACGTTTTGCAATTGCCGCTAATCGCCCACTATCAGCGGCAACCGCGGCAGTGAGATTGCTGCTAGGGATGGTCGCTGGATTCCGCGAAATTGGAAATTTCTGCGATTCCGGCCGGAGTTTGGTGAGTCCGGTTCCGATATCACGGAACGGAATTGCTATAGGGCTAAAACGGAATTCCGCGGAAAATTTTTAAATTCCGCGGAATTTTACGGAATTAAAATTTGTTTCCCCCTCCAAACTGATTTCTGCCTAATAACAGGTATTTCTACTATAAATAGACGGTATGGGATATCACCCTAATAGGCTAGTCTCACCCATCAACCACAATAACTAGAAACCACAATGTATGGGGAGCTCTCAGCTAGTCATTAAGGCCAAAAAAGGCATGCATAAATGTTTGGATTGTGATATGTACAGATATGTTCAAAAAAGTAACCAATTCTTTAACTTTGACAGATCTAAATCTTTTTTTTATCAATTACTATATTGCTTGTAATACTACTCGAGTTATATTTCAAATTATATGTCCTTGCGATCTTATATATTTAGGAAAAACATATAGACCTTTGAATGTATGCATAGGAGAGCATATAAACAATATTAGAAGTACCACTATAGATAAAAATAAATTAAATCCCTTGGCCTTACACTTCAAATCTGTTCACAATTCTGATGTTTCCGGTTTGAGATTTATGGGTATTTAAAGATTGAATATCAGCCCTCGTCGTGGGGACTATGATAGACAATTATTGAGAAAAGAGTCCATGTGGATTTATAAATGTGGGAGTTTGTACCCCCAGGGACTCAATAAAGATCTGAATATAAAATCTTTTCTCTGAGAAAAACAGATTTCTGACATTAAAAAGTCCTGTGATGTACCAATAATCTTTGGCCACAAGATGGCGACTGATGAACTTTTTATGGCTTTTTAAGTCGCATGAGATTAGCCCAAGAGGGGGGGCATTCCTTATGCTTATAAGAACTTACGCCGCCCTCCCACGTCACATCTGAAGAAGTCACGTGGGGCGTGATGAAACGCATCACGTGAGACGCTGGTCTGTGCGGAAGCAAGACTGAGGATCATCACCCGTGCCTCCGCTACTCTTCCTCCCCCGCACGCTGATAGTGCGCTATGCGCTTATGCGCCTGGGTACACGAACAATCCTTGACGACAGGTCGGACAACCGGAGAGTTTTCCCGAAGTTAGCGTATTAACGCCATTCGCGGCCATATGCCACCTGAATAGGTCACGTGAGTGCCATCTTTTTGAAAAGGACAGTGATATGGGGGTTGAGGTTAGACACCTAAGGTGTCTGTAATGAAGGCGCACGCTGAATTGCAGAGGCATGTATACTACTCCATACATATACACATGGGCTGATGTGCAGTGCTGAAACACGGGGACCATGAGTATCTGTTTTTTTATTTTAACTTTAGATTCTCTTTAAAGAATTATGTTTTTTAAAATGTTGCCTGTAAAATTATAAAAAAATAATAATAAAAAAAACGGTACTATTCCGTTAGCCGGGCGCAACCACCAGGTGGCATTAATTACTATTCCCCCTCCAGACCGCCATGGATAGTAGGGAAAGATGTAACACTGGTGGAGTTTTATCGCCACCTAGTGGATGCACCCGGCTAACGGAAAAGAACCTAAAAAACTTTCCCCACTGAGCAGTGCCCAGCTTCCGATCTCCGTTTTTGAAACATTATTTTGCGTATTCCGCTAAAACGGGGAGAAATCAAACCAAAATTTGTCTTTAATAGAGGTTCACCAACTAACTTTTAATACTTCAAACTTTTTTTTCTAAAATTTTACTATTTCTCAAAGTATGCTAAACCTTGTGGACAGCCTTCTCTGAAGAGCTGAAGCTGCCCTAGCTGCAAAGGATGGGCTACCTCCATATTAAAGCCTATGTGTTAAGAATGGGATGGGAATGGGATGGGAATGGGATGGTCATTAGTTTATGTGTGTGTACAGGTGTCCCTATACTTTCAGCAATATAGTGTTTGTCACATATATACAGTAGTTACTTCAACCACTGTTTACAGAGATCAAAATGTGATAAAGTATCTCAAGGGACTACTCAAATGTTAATAGTGTATGTGTGCTCAATTGTCACAAATAAAGTGTCAAGGTAATGGTTTAAAAGTACAAAATGGGTACTTAGATCAAAGTATAAAATTCAAAATGTTATGTTCATCTATTGTTTAACCAAGTGATTGCATAAAAACACAATCACATATTTTAGCACATGCTAACAAACTATATTTCACAAAATAATCAGTTATGTAAAACCTTAAAAGTTAATGTAAAACTATGCATCGCCCATGGTATTGTGTTTTTATGCCTGCACTGTAATTTTAGCAGTATGTCTTTGTTAGGGATTGCAATGCTTAGGAGAACTCATGGAGAAGCATGTGATTAATTTGATCAGCTGATAGGTTTGTAAGATTCTGATTTGCTGTGACGACTTCCTGGTTTAGAACATTATTAGCAAAACCAGCATTATCAGCAAACTATAGCCTTGCAAACCTATCAGCTGATCAAACCCATTGCATGCTTTTCCATGAGTTCTCCTTAGCATTGCCATCTTTAGTCTTTGTGTGCGCAAACAATTTGAAGCCAGTGATTTTAGCACACGCTCTTCCCCACACTGCGCCTGACCTGGGCGCCGCCATAAACATCATGCTATTATGTCCATGGCCATGCAGCAGTGTAATTCCATTGCTGGCAATCTCTGGTGCCCCAGGAGGAGGTGGGGGTCAACGACGCCGAATGGGGGGGTCATTGTGGTATCTTGGAGTTCCATTTAAGAAGGGGACCCTCAGATGCCAGCCCCCTCCCCAGGGGAAATGAGTATAGAGGTACATAGCACCCATTACCCATTTCCACAAAGGGTTAAATGAAATAAAAACACAACTACAAAAAAAGTCCTTCATTATTCTTAATTAACCATAAACACTTACCTGTAAAAAAAAATATTCCCTCTCCAATATCCTCGGAAATGATCCCCAATATTCTTTAATGATCTTGATTAAAGATTTGTGCCGCACACCTGCCGCCACACACTCCACTCCCAGCTCAAGCTATACTAAGTATAGCTAGTAGGGATGATCGGAAGGTCCTAATTCCGTTCCGCCAGAATTGGCGGATTCCGACAGCGCTAAATTCCGTCACCATTACATTTTCGCTTAATTTTGCAAAATTCCACAAAATTCTGCATTCCAGCGGAAAAATGATAGTATTCACAATTGAAACCTGGTTTGTGCTAAATGGTAGCCCATGAGACCTAGTGGGTGTTCCACCATTCATTTAAATTTTTTTATTTATTTATTTATTTATTTTTTGCAGCAGGAGGTGTCGTGTAAGCCATGGTGTTCCACGGCGGTCATTATAATTGTGGTTTGGAGCCGCAGGAGTTGTCGCGTAAGCCATGGTGTTCCACGGCGGTCATTTACAAGTGTGGTTTGGAGCAGCAGGAGTTGTCGTGGCCATAGGAGCTACTAGTTCCATGGTAGTCCTAAAAATTGTTTGGAGCAGCAGGAGAAGTTGTAGGCCATGGGACCTAGAGGTGGTTTCACAGCAGTCATTATAATTTTTTGGGAGCAGCAGGAGAAGTTGTAGGCCATGGGACCTAGAGGTGGTTTCACAGCAGTCATTATAATTTTTTGGGAGCAGCAGGAGAAGTTGTAGGCCATGGGACCTAGAGGTGGTTTCACAGCAGTGATTATAATTTTTTGGGAGCAGCAGGAGAAGTTGTAGGCCATGGGACCTAGAAGTGGTTTCACATCAGTCTTTATAATTTTTTGGGAGCAGCAGGAGAAGTTGTAGGCCATGGGACCTAGAGGTGGTTTCACATCAGTCTTTATAATTTTTTGGGAGCAGCAGGAGAAGTTGTAGGCCATGGGACCTAGAGGTGGTTTCACTGCAGTCATTATAATTTTTTGGGAGCAGGAGGAGAAGTTGTAGGCCATGGGACCTAGAGGTGGTTCCACGGCAGTCCTAACAATTGTTTGGAGCAGCAGGACTTGTTGTTGGCTATGGGACCTAGAGATGGTTCCACGGCAGTCCTAAAAAATTTTTAGTGAATATGTATTGGACTCATTCTCTTGAATCAGTGAGAGGAGCCTTGTAATTGTCACTGGTCCATGACTCGTTCATTTTAATGAATGTTAGCATGTCCACATTGTCTGTGGACAGACGGGTCCGTTGGTTGGTGACCACTCCACCTGCAGCGCTAAATACTCGCTCAGAAAGAACACTGGCGGCGGGGCATGCAAGAACCTCCAGTGCATACTGAGCGAGTTCAGGTCAGGTATCCAATTGTTTGGTCCAATATTGCATGGGGTCATCATTACTCTCCATATTGTCTGGAGCACTGGCTGACCCCAAGTAATCATCCACCATACAGGCCAGCCGCTGGCGGTGGTGACCACTTTGTCCGCTGGTGGTGCTGCTGCTAGAAGGAGTATCTGCCACTGGCTGGTAAAATTCCTTCAGCATACTCAGCAGGTTCACAGATTGGCTACTAGTGCTGCTGCTGGGAGAGGACCACCAGACCTTTGCTGAGTGTGATGACTGCTAGGCTTGGTAGCTTGGGTCCGGTGTACAGGTGCAGGAAACGCATCTTCTACCCAACAATGAAGGGCATCCCGGATCTGGCTCATCCTGGCGTCTGCTTGGGAGGGGGGTATGAACTGGCGCATTTTCCCTTTGCATCGGGGATCTAAGATTGTGGCCACCCACATGTCGAGCCTTGATTTTAATGTTTTAATCTGGGGGTCTCTATGGAGCTCATATGTACAGCCATGGGGAAGAGATGTCTGCCATGAATCACTTCTTCCTGGCTGTCAGAACTGTCGTCGTCATTATGCTCCAGCTCCACATCAAAATCTTCTTCCCACCCCCGGACAACGGGCTCTTCCACTTCCACAAGCTCTGCCTTCTCATCCAGGACTGAAGCATTCCCACTCACTCCTTCACTTGACTGGCCACTGTTCAGTAGGGATTCCTCCCCCTGTTCGAGCAGTTTGTCAAGAGTCTTTTCCGTCGTGAAGACAAGAGGGAGCACCTCTGATATACTGCAGTGCTCAGTCCCCAGTAATGTAGTCCAGTGGCCCTGTTCTGGTGGAAGATGCCTCAGACAGGTATAGCCTGACCACCATGCACTGCTCCCACAACCTCTCCAGCATGTGGAGTGTGGAGTTCCACCGCATCGGACAATCAGAAATAAGCCTGTGCTGTGGCAGGCTATGGCGGCGCTGCAGCAGTTTCATGGCCACGGTGGCAGTTACAGAGCGACGGATGTGGGCTGACACTTTTTGTGCTGAGGCCACAGCGTCCTTCAACTCTTCGAAAGTTTGTAGAAATTTCTGGACTACAAGGTTGAAGACGTGGGCCAAGCAAAGTAAGTGGGTATAGCCACCTTGCGAAATGGCGGCCAGCATGTTGGCACCATTATCAGACACCACTACACCTGTGTCAAGTCTTCGTGGGGTCAGCCACTGCCGAATCTGACCCTGTAAGGCTGCAAGGATTACAGATCCGGTTTGCCTGTTCTCCTCCATGGATTCCATTTTCAGCACTGCTTGGCATCCATGGTGCTGCAGACCAGTGTAGGAGGAGCGGGACCACTTGCTGGGAGGCTCAGCAATGGCAGACTGGCCTTGGACAGAACAGGTAGCAGAGGGAAGTGGAACAGGCCTTCCCTTTAACCCATGTGGCGGCACCACCAGTTGAGATGCCCCAGATCTTGCACCCTCAGCAGCACCATGGAGGGTGACCCAATGTGCGGTGAAAGTCAGATACTTTCCCTACCCATGCCTGCTGCTCCAGCCATCCATCGTGAAGTGCACCTTGCCACCGACAGCGTGATCCAATGACCGGCCGACGCACTTCACAATGTGCTGGTGCAGGGCAGGGATAGCATTCCTGGCAAAATAATGGCAGCTGGGGATCTGCCATTGTGGAACAACACTGTTAATCAGTCTGCAGAAGGGGGCACACTCCACAAACTGGTAGGGCAGCAGCTGTTGGCCCAACAGCCTTGCCAGGAGCGCATTATTTTTCACCCCAAACGGATCACTTGCAGGGAGCATCCGCTTCCTCTGCAACATTTCTGGCACAGAGGCCTGACGCTGGAACACGGGTGATGACGAAATGCTTGCCGAGGTCTGCAGTCCTCTACCAGCCTGGCATGCAGAGGACTTTGAAGTAGAATGGGACTGAGGAGCAGGTTGGATAGGGACAGGACTCGGACGACTACAAAAAAAGAGGAGGGGCCTGTTGCTGCTGCTTTTACTCCACCCATCTTATTGTACGTTTTTACATATTCAAACTCCCGTTTGTGGTGGTTGCGCAGATGGCTTGGCAGCCCTGAAGTGCCGTACCCGGTGCCCGATTTGCCTCTGCTCACCGATTTACAACACACACAACAAACTGCCCTGGACTCATCCTCTTTCACATCAATAAAATAATTCCATGCAGGGGACGTGCGTACACGTCCAGCAGTGGTGCGACCTGTTCTAGCACCTTGATGCTCGGCATTGGACTGGTGGCGGGTACTGACAGACGGGAAAGCACTTGCAGGCTGCTGGCCAACCGTCTGCTCTGTTTGTACAGACTGCTCACGCCTACTACTGCCTAAACGAACAGGTGGCAAATATGTTTGATCACCCACCTCATCATCATCATCCAAAATATCATCCAGTTCAATAAGGGACTCTTCTGGATCCTCCACCTGGCCACCAAACACCTCTGTAGTTGAGTGGTGTTGGTGATGATGATGTTGACTGGTGACACTGGATGAAGAAAACGCAGTGGCCATTTCTGTCACCACATAACCCACCACTTCTTGGGAGCTTGGTCCCATGGTCTCTTCCAATGCCTCATCCCAAACATTCTGCACATCTCTCTCAGTCTCAGCGATGGTGTGCTGTACTTCTGGAGCGGAGTACTGGGAGGAAACAAGCTCATCATCATCATCAACAGAAGCAGCTGCGGTTGGGTTCTGGTCATGAGAAACCTGGTGGTCACTGCTGGCGCTGCTGCAACTAGCTTCAAGTTCCTCAAACTGGGTAGAGGGTTCTGAATCCTGATCTAAATAATCCACAACTGTCTTCACCTCCTGCTCTGACAGAGTTTTCCTGCATGCTGAGCCTGCTGCGAACACAGGGAACACATTTCTGACCAAGGGGGAATGCTTCCTGCTGCTTCTGCCACCCTCACCCTGATCACATACTTGGCGTGAAGATATACCACGTCCATGACTCCATTTCCTTGTAGGAGTGGCAGGAATTTTCTGCTGCCCTCGCTCCATTTTTTGGGGGCCACAAACCTTATTGGGGAAGGGGTACGTATGAACAGAACAGATCACAAAATAAGGGGCTGAAATAAAGAAAATAAATTGAAAATACAAAATAAAGAAAACAAAAAAAAATTATAAAAACGAAAAAAAATCACTACACTCACTCAACTAATCAATCACTAATCAAACAAATCACTAATCAACAGCTAACTCACTCTCACTCTGTCAAACACTAAGCCTGCGGCCTGGCTGGCTCTGCAGCAAGCAACTACTAACACACTACAATACAAACTCTCTCTACTACTATCATATAGCTCACACTCTAACTCTCTCTCTCACAGTCACAGAGTCTTTAAAAAGACTTTTGGTTTGAATACAGTCTTGAAAAAGACTTTTGTTTTATGTTAAAACAACTATGGGTCTGCGTCTGTCTCTCCTCTCTCTGTCTCTCTCCACACTAGACTGAAACCCACAAGCTTCCTGACTGCACACGTCTCTCTTATATATAAAATGGGTAGGATTGGTTGGTTATCATTAAGACTCTTATTGGTGCAGAAATTCCATTTTTCATGCAGAAATCCACTTAGAAGCTTCTTCCTTGTGATTTCTTGTGATTGGCGTACAAAAATTTGCATTCCGGCGGAATTTCGGTTCATACCGCGGAAATTCTGCCTTAGCGCTATAGCAAATCCATTCCGTTGCATCAGAACCGGAATCACCAAATTCCAGCCGGAATCGCGGAATTTACTTGGCCACCCCTTTCCTCCAGAGACCCCCAATATGATAGGGGCTGGTATAGCTCAGGGTGTAAAGCCCCACACGGCCGGGGTTCAACATTCTGGCAATCCCAGCCTGCATGGGAACAAGGGGTTAAAGAGGCACAGGAGAGGGGACCCCATTTTTTTTTATTTCCCACACTAAGAATATATGTATATATATATATATATATATATATATATATATATATATATATATATATATATATTTATTTAACTACTAATTGCACCAGGTGCAGTATAATCACGGCCTGGCAAACTTCATCTGAAGTACCAGGGCCGCGAAAGCCTCCCGCTCCCATTGACTAATATGTGTATGTGTTACAGGCAATGTGTGAGAAGCAGGAATTCTATGCAATGCCTGGAGTTTTTTGGCAAGGTATGAAATATCTGTGTTGTTACACACATTTCCTAGGCATTCTATACAATGCCTAGGCATTCTAAAGAATGACAAATACTCATTTGGCAAAGTGTGAAATGGGATATCGGAGAGGTATTTTTCCCCCAACGAAATACCTGAGAATGAAAGAACATTTAAAAAAATGAATTTCCATTATTTATTTCCGAATGAAATGACTGAGAACGAAAGAACATTTCAAAATAATATATTTGCGAGAATGAAATACGAGAATGAAATAGGAAACTACAATAGAAAGCGCTTCAAAATAAACAAAAACAAAAATGGAATGAGGTACGTAACAGTACCTTCTTTCTGGGAGAACAAAGGCATAATAACTGACATTATTTATTTACTTGTTGCAATAAGGAAGGCTAAAATGGCATTTTGAAATGCACTTAATTTTCTTCTTTACACAAAGGCATTTCATACTTTGGCACTTAGTCTTGCACATACACCTCAGAAACTCTTAGCCACTTCCCATGGACTGAGCGGTAGCAACAGATCGAAGAGGTATTTTGTGGTCAGGAACATCTTCAACTCTCAGTAAGCTCTTTGAACAAACTGTGAATTGTGATCTTGCATATAGTTGCTTTAAAATTCCTTGTGCTGTTCCAAGTCGGTAAAAGCCATCTTCTGTCACATTCATAACGACTGCCAACAGATTGCGCAAGTTGCCGTGTCCCTTGTCGACGTCAGGGATGGGAACTCACACAGTGTCTCCCAAACATGCAGGAGTGATTTTTTTTGTCAGAGTACTTCCATATTCGATGTCAATTGTCTTCTACCTTAGACAGCATTCTCAATGTTGAAGCAAATGTTGCACAAAACGTGAACCCCATAACCTTCTATTTCCTCACCTCCATCGTCTTTAGTAACATGCCCACAGATAGCGTGAATGATCCGCCCACACTCTCTGCATGCATGGGCACTGCTGCTTTCCTTTAAACAGACACAACATATGGCAGAAAAGGAAGACTCTTAAATATCCATGTCTTCACCGACATTTTGGCTTTGTTCATCGTGAATTGCTTTGTCATTAGTATCTGGTGCCATAGCCTCTGTGTCCTCCACCGGATGTTCTGTTTCTTCCAGCATTTTTATACTTTCTATTATATTCTCCAGTTCTTCCTCTGTTTGTGCACCTTGTAAAACATCTTTAGGTAGGTAAGATGTTGTGAGACCCACTTTAACTTTGCAGCCAAAGAGAGCTTTGTATGGTGTTCTCTGAATGCCAGAATGAAAGGCCCTGTTTTTCATAAGTGGGCGAACCTTATTCCCTTGCTCCAGCGGTCTTTTTTTTTCATCTTGCATCCAAGTAGACAGCATATCTTCGATGTCTTGGTTAACTCACTCAACACATCCCTAGCTTTGTGAGTGGCGCGGCTTCCCATGAACAATCTTCAAAGTGGGCCACTACTCTTTCAGGCTGGTCACCACTTTATTCACAAACTCCCTACTGTTGTCAGACTGTAAAATGGATGGAGCTCCAAGCAATATAAATATGTCCATCAAGTTGTAAGCTACTTCTTCCGATCTTTTTTAACACAGAGCCCTGAGAACAATAAACTTGGTGAGGTGATCTTGGTATACCATTAGAAACTTTGTATTCCCTGTCAGGATGGGACTGGAAATCGATTAGATCCACCTGGCAACGGCAATTAAATTCCGAAAAAAACATAGGCTTCACCACAACGCCTTTTTTGGCACCTTTCTGTTTCTTCTGGCATGGCACACAAAGGTGAATATAGAGTTCAATATCATGACGAGTAATGTTCTTGTACTTGGGTGAAAGTTCTTTTAGCATTCTGTCCCGTCCTCCATGGCCAAGTGCTAAATGAGTGTCATGAAGCAAGTCAAATAACTCAGAGTCCCTGATGTAAAACTGGATAGCACTGGTGCCTTCTTTAACAGGATAAATCAACTTACTTCTGTTCCCTACCACCATAACATCAGTTTTTTTCAGCTTTTTCTCGCATTTCACACAGTTCTTTGTCGAATCCTTGTCGCATGTCACCGTATGGTGATTCTTGCTCAAACACAACACTCTCTTCTGTCATCTTGACCTAGCACAATATGGGCACTCTCTGTGGAGGCAAAGTGCTTCGACGCGGGTTAATCTCTATGGCGCGACAGCACGACAAAACGTTTCCGTGCATTAAAGGAATGCCATCGATCTAAGCATTTATTTTTAAATGCTGTATGTTGTAGCACACAGACTACCGTATTCCATACTCTGCCGGTTTACCTTCTGGCATTGTATAGAATGCCTAGAAAATGTATGAATGTATGTAACGACACAGCTATTTCATACCTTGCCTAAACACTTCAGGCATTGTATACAGTACATTGCCTAGGCATTCTATAGAATGCCTGCTTTCAAACTGTGCCTGTAACATATATATATATAAATATATATATATATATATATATATATATATATATATATATATATATATAATATATATATATATATATAATATATATATATATATATATATATATATATGTATTGGGATGCGAAAGTTTGGGCAACGTTGTTAATCGTCATGAATTTCCTGTATAAATCGTTGGTTGTTACAATAAAAATGTCAGTTACATATATCATATAGGAGACACACAGTGATATTTGAGAAGTGAAATGAAGTTTTTTAGATTTACAGAAAGTGCGCAATAATTGTTTAAATAACATTAGGCAGGTGCATAAATTTGGGCACTACAAAAAATAAATGAAATCAATATTTAGTAGTTCCTCCTTTTGCAGAAATTACAGCCTCCAAACGCTTTCTGTAGGTTCCAATGAGAGTCTGGATTCTGGTTGAAGGTATTTTGGACCATTCCTCTATATTATTATTATTACTATTTTTTTTTTTATTTATATAGCGCCAACATATTCCGCAGCGCTTTACAAAGCACAATAAGATGACAAGGGGATCATAGATACACTAACAAAATGTACAACAGAGTTCCAAGCAGCACAAATATTGTGACAAAAACAGTAAACATTAGGAGGAGGACCCTGCCCTTGCAAGCTTACAATCTAATGGGTAGTGGGGGACACACTATACAATACAATACAATACAATAACATTTCTATAGCGCTTTTCTCCCATAAGACTCAAAGCGCTTAGGCTCTCTCAGATTCAGTAATTGGTAGTAGGATGAAGTATTCACACAACAAAAGTTATATTTCTGCAAATGCCAAACTGAACAGGTGGGTTTTCAGTCTGGATTTAAACACGTCCAGGGATGGAGCTGTCCTGATCTGTTGAGGTAAGGCGTTCTAAAACGTAGGGGCAGCATGATATAAGGCTCTGGGACGAAAAGTTTCCAAGTGGACTCTGGGTATGACTAGATTATTAGAACCTGTGGATCTGAGAATGCAGGGATTGCTACGCAGCTGCAACATATCTTTCATGTATCCAGGGCCTAGATTATTCAGGGATTTAAATGTCAGTAGGCCGATCTTGAATAGGACTCTCCATTTTATAGGTAGCCAGTGAAGGGAGTGCAGGACTTGCGTTATGTGGCAGTGACGGGGTTGGTTGGTTAGCAGTCTGGCAGCAGTATTCTGTATCAGCTGTAGGCGGTACAAGACCTTTTTTGGAAGGCCAGTGTAGAGAGCATTACAGTAGTCCAGTCGAGATGTGATGAAGGCATGGACTAAGGTTGGCAGATCTTCTGGGGGGGATGAGGAGCTTGATTTTTGCAATGTTCTTCAGGTGAAAATAGGATGATTTTACCACAGCAGAGATTTGAGTTCTGAAGTTTAAATCCCCCTCAATTAGAACTCCCAGGCTACGCACATGATCAGTGCTGCGTAGATCCGTGCCTCCTATTGCCAGTGGTGAAGACTGCAAGTTAAGTTGTTTTGTTATCATGCTCTGCCCTCCAATCAGAAGGACTTCAGTTTTGTCTGCATTTAGTTTCAGCCAGTTGTCATTCATCCATTGCTGTAGTTCACGTAAGCAGGTGTTTATATTTAGAGTTGGGTCTGTCACACTAGGCTTGAAGGAAAGATATAGTTGGGTGTCGTCTGCATAGCAGTGGTATGTCAGGCCATGTTTTTGGATTAGTTTTCCAAGCGGTAACATGTAAAGTGTGAAAAGCAGGGGAGAGAGGATTGAGCCCTCGGGCACCCCATACTTAAGTGATACAGGGGTGGACAGGAAGGGCCCCATAGACACTTTGTGGGATCTGCCACTCAAGAAGGATTGGAACCACTGAAGAACTATGCCATCAATGCCGCAGTATTCATGAAGCCTGTTTATCAAGATGTCATGGTCAACTGTATCAAAGGCTGCAGAAAGGTCTAGCAGTATGAGGATCGAGCACTCTCCTCTGTCTCTTGCCATGAGCAGGTGGTTGCATATTTGGATGAGGGCAGTTTCAGTGCTGTGGTGTTTCCTGAAGCCAGACTGGAATGGGTTATAACTGTTGTTTTGTAGGATTCTGGCTTCTAGCTGGAGGTAAACAGCTTTTTCAATTAGCTTGCCCAGAAAGGGGAGGTTAGAGACAGGTCTGTAGCTGGTCATTGCATCTGGGTCCAGGGAGTAGAGATGTAGCGAACGGTTCGCCGGCGAACGGTTCCAGGCGAACTTAGGGGGTTCGCGTGCAGGCGAACTTTTGCGGAAGTTCGATTCGCCCCATAATGCACTATGAGGGTCAACTTTGACCCTCTGCATCACAGTCAGCAGGCACATTGTAGCCATGCATTCTACACTAAGCCCTGGAGCCCCACCCCCCCTCCGACGGCCATTACAGTCACTCGTCTGCCTGCTATTAGACAGACTAGGGAGAGCTGCTGCAGACTTGTTCTTCTAGGGACAGATTAGTTAGGTTCTTGGCTGCTTAGCTTGCTCCTGGCTGATTGTTATTGCTTTTATAGCACCCCTCAATAGCTCTTTTCAGAGCTCATCCTGTACTTTTTTTTTCTCTGTGTGTCAAACTGACACTTTTGTTGCATGCAAAGCCTTGCTAATTGATAGTGTGTGTGCCACTGCCAGCAGCCCAGCACATTCAGTGACTACCTGTGTGTGTGACAGGGAGCTGCACATTGTACTACCCAGTACTGCATATACCCCAGTACCTGTTGTGTTTACTTAACCCACCTCATCACTGCATATACCTAGCTTTGTGTTGAGTGAACCCAGCTCACTGCATCTAACTACCTGTTGTTTTGAGTGAACCCACCTGGCCACCTCACTGCATCTAACTACCTGTTGTGTTGAGTGAAAACCCACCTCACTGCATCTTAAGTACCTTTACTGTTTAGTGAACCCATTCACTGCATCTAACTACCTGGGAGCCTGTTGTGTTTACTTAACCCACCTCATCACTGCATATACCTAGCGTTGTGTTGAGTGAACCCAGCTCACTGCATCTAACTACCTGTTGTGTTGAGTGAGAACCCACGTCACTGCATCTTAAGTACCTTTACTGTTCAGTGAAACCAGCTCACTGCATCTAACTACCCAGTACCTGTTGTGTTTACTTAACCCACCTCATCACTGCATATACCTAGCTTTGTGTTGAGTGAACCCAGCTCACTGCATCTAACTACCTGTTGTGTTGAGTGAACCCACCTGGCCACCTCACTGCATCTAACTACCTGTTGTGTTGAGTGAGAACCCACCTCACTGCATCTTAAGTGCCTTTACTGTTCAGTGAACTCAGCTCACTGCATCTAACTACCCAGTACCTGTTGTGTTTACTGAACCCAGCTCATAACTGCATATACCTAGCGTTGTGTTGATTGAACCCAGCTCACTGCATCTAACTACCTGTTGTGTTGAGTGAGAACCCACCTGGCCAGCCCCCCGGAATCTAACTACCTGTTGTGTTGAGTGAGAACCCACCTCACTGCATCTTAAGTACCTTTTACTGTTCAGTGAACCCAGCTCACTGCATCTAACTACCCAGTACCTGTTGTGTTTACTTAACCCACCTCATCACTGCATACACCTAGCGTTGTGTTGAGTGAACCTAGCTCACTGCATCTAACTACCTGTTGTGTTGAGTGAGAACCCACCTCACTGCATCTTAAGTACCTTTACTGTTCAGTGAACCCAGCTCACTGCATCTTACAACCTGTTGTGTTGAGTGAACCCAGCTCACTGCATCTAACTACCTGTTGTGTTGAGTGAGAACCCACCTCACTGCATCTTAAGTACCTTTACTGTTCAGTGAACCCAGCTCACTGCATCTTACAACCCGTTGTGTTCAGTGAACCCAGCTCACTGCATCTAACTACCTGTTGTGTTGAGTGAGAACCCACCTCACTGCATCTTAATTACCTTTACTGTTCAGTGAACCCAGCTCACTGCATCTTACAGCCTGTTGTGTTCAGTGAACCTAGCTCACTGCATCTAACTACCTGTTGTGTTGAGTGAGAACCCACCTCACTGCATCTTAAGTACCTTTACTGTTCAGTGAACCCAGCTCACTGCATCTTACAACCTGTTGTGTTCAGTGAACCCAGCTCACTGCATCTAACTACCTGTTGTGTTGAATGAGAACCCACCTGGCCACCTCACTGCATCTAACTACCTGTTGTGTTGATTAAGGAGAACCCACCTCACTGCATCTTAAGTACCTTTACTGTTCAGCGAACCCAGCTCACTGCATCTTACAACCTGTTGTGTTCAGTGAACCCAGCTCACTGCATCTAACTACCTGTTGTGTTGAGTGAGAACCCACCTCACTGCATATAGCTAGCATCCCCTGAGATGGACAAAATGGACAAACCAGGTAGAGGAAGAGGCAGAGGCAGACCCAGAGGAGGGCCACCAGGCACCGGCAGGTCTGTGCGAGGTGGTGTTGCTGTGATTTCGTGCGGACCTGCCCCAAAATACAGTGCTCAGAAGAAGGCACGTGCCATCACTTCCCAAAATCGTGAGGAGGTGCTTCAGTATTTAACACAGAACACCTCATCTCCCGCAGCCACCAGCGCTACAACAAGCATCACATCCGCTGCATTTGACACTTCGTAGGAGTTATTTGGTGGCGGTGGTGAAATCACTGATTCCCAGCCACTACTGCAACAACAACAAGAAGGCGCAGGTACACCACCTCATACGTCTGAGTTAGGTGGCGATATTATGGACGTAACGTGTGTGGATGGGGATGATGGTGGACCACCTGAAGTTGGTGCACTTGAGGAGGTGTCTGAGGAAAGCACAGCTGGCCAGGAGGATTATGATGACGATTATACGGATACCACATATGTTCCCGGTAGAGGAGATGACCAGGGGGACAGTTCAGAGGAGGAGTCAGAGAGGAGTAGGAGGAGACGACTCCATGATAGAAGCAGAGGGAGCTCGTCCTCAGAAACAGCTGGGGGCAGTGTCCGGCGCCATGTATCGCCAGCTATGGCCAGCCAGCCAACATGCCCTTCAACGTCAGCTGCTGATGCCACCGTAGCGCCATCACCCCAGGGGGGCTCAGCGGTTTGGAAATTTTTTCACGTGTGTGTCTCAGATCGGAGCAAAGCCATCTGTTGTCTCTGCCAGCAAAAATTGAGCCGTGGAAAGGCCAACTCTCACGTAGGGACAAGTGTCTTACGAAGGCACCTGGAGAGAAGGCACAAACAGCTATGGCAAGAACACCTGAGGAAAAGCAGCACCACTCAAAAGACAAGCCACCCTCCTTCTCCTCTTCCTCCTTCAGGTGCATCGTCTTCATCCACTTTCTCCCTTGCACCTTCACAGCCACCCTCCTCCACACCACCTCTTCCCTTCAGCGATTCCTTCTCCTCTGCCCACAGCAGTACCCAGCTGTCCGTGAAGGAAGTATTTGAGCGTAAGAAGCAAATGTCTGCCAGTCACCCTCTTGCCCGGCGTCTGACAGCTGGCGTGGTGGAACTATTAGCTCACCAGCTATTACCATACAAGCTGGTGGAGTCGGAGGCTTTCCGTAAGTTTGTGGCCATTGGTACACCGCAGTGGAAGATACCAGGCTGCAATTATTTTTCACAAAAGGCCATACCCAAACTGTACCGTGCAGTTGAGAGGCAAGTGGTGTCATCTCTGGCACACAGCGTTGGGTCAAGGGTCCACCTGACCACGGATGCCTGGTCTGCCAAGCACGGGCAGGGCCACTACATTACATACACAGCCCATTGGGTCAACCTGGTGACCGATGGCAGCAAGCAGGGAGTACGTGGCTGCGCAGCGGACCGACTTGTCACACCTCCACGGCTTGCAGGCAGGCCTCCAGCCACCTCCTCTCCACCTACTACCACCGCTTCGCTGACGTCATCCTCCTCCTCCTCCTTGGCTGGTGCCGCGATCTCCTCTCCAGCTACACAGCCCCAGCACCCCAGGGCCTATGCTGCATGCCAGGTGTGACGGACATTACGGAAAGTTGTGCGCAAAATCGCCATCGACTTTCGCATGGTCGTGCACAGTTCCTGTCAGTCTTGGGTAAATACACAATAGATGTCAATTTCCCTCTCTCTTACTGAGTACAGTAACCTCCCCCACATCCTGTTGAGGTCAGGAAAGAATTCACAAGTGGCCAGACCACCTGGGGAGCAGCATTTGGTCACATAGCTCATGTTCCACCAAACCAGCTCAAACTGGTTGAACTTCAAATTTCCCTCCAAGCTTATAGCTTCACACAATGGGAACATTTACTTTATTAATAATTCAAGATGGGTTTGGCACAGAAAGACAACAAACACATTTCCTGATACCCAGAAATCAGATCTATCACTCACATGATTTATAATTTTCTGGCTATCAGGAAACAACAGAGAATCCACTTGATCCGGCCTGCGTAGAGCAAATTCGACAGACTAGGCGTGTATAGACTCATTTAATACAGAGTCGCGTGCTGCTTATGAATATGGTCTCGGATTTGCGTTGCACCCATCTGGGGCGGAATTACACAAATTATTAATAATTGGTACATTCCTTGCTCCAAGTCTGTGGGTGGTAACTTGCCTGCCAGGAGGTAACCCTGCCTCAAACACACCTACTTTCCAGGTAGTGACCGCCCCAAAACTCTGGTCAGTAAAAAGCGTTTGCAAGGAACTCCTCCCAGTTCTTCAATTTCCATCTACCAGGAAGGTCTAGACATGTGCTCAAGGAGAACCGGGCGCATGTTGTGTACAAAGACTTTAACCTGAATGCCTACTTTAAACTGGACTATTTTCTTCATCCTTCAAATGGACTGCTCAGCTAACTAAGTAAGAACTTTCTGATTTTATTCCTTTTTATTTTTAAGCTCTGTGTTTTATATGTTAATAGGTGTATATAACTGTATGTAATGCATTTGTGTTATTAAACGTTTAAAAATCGTTTAGCAGTTATGACCTGTTGCTGAACATACACAATCGTACCTATTCTCCTGAACTCGCTACCCTGTGTTTAATAGAAGTATACATTTATTAACCAGTATGCGAGAACCCGGCCCAGACATAACGATCTGACCCAGATTCTTGCATACTGCTAAGGGTTAATATAGCGTTCTCCAAGTCCTAGTATAATTACAGTAGCGGGCTGTGTAACTCGCTTGGTGGCAGATCTTTGAATTGTATGTGTGTGGAGTGATTCGGTTGGTATCAGAACGCTCCCTTCGCGAGTCAGTTCATCAAATTGCGAATGCGGGTTACCCTTCGTGATGAACAAATGACCGTGTAAGAGGATTTCTGACGCTGATCGATTTACCCCATCCGCAGACCGGCCTAGCGGTCTGTGACACCAGGTACGACGGTGTCACGCAGTGTTAGACATGTCTTGCCTGAAAGCGGAGAGTCACACTGGAGCAGCTCTCCTGGCTGCTCTTAACAAACAGGTGGAGCAATGGCTGACCCCGCACAAGCTTGAGATCGGCAACGTGGTGTGTGACAACGGCAGCAATCTCACTGCTGCGTTGAATTTGGGAAAGCTGACACACATACCCTGCATGGCACATGTGCTGAATCTGGTCGTGCAAAGATTTGTGTCCAAGTACCCAGGCTTAGAGGACTTCCTGAAGCAGGCCAGGAAGTTTTGTGTGGGCATTTCAGGCGCTCTTACAAGGCCATGGCACGCTTTGCGGGCATTCAGCGTAGAAACAACTTGCCGGTGAGACGCCTGATTTGCGATAGCCCAACTTGCTGGAATTCCACCCTGCTGATGTTCTCTCGCCTGCTAGACCAGGAGAAAGCCGTCACCCAGTACCTGTATCATTACAGTACAAGGACACAATCTGGGATGATGGGGATGTTGTGGCCCAACAACTGGACACTGATGCGAAATGCATGCAGGGTCATGGAGCCCTTTGAGGAGGTGACCAAACTGGTGAGTCGCGATGAGGGCACCATCAGTGACTTGATCCCCTACGCCTACTTCCTGGAGCGTGCCGTGCGTAGAGTGGTGGATACAGCTGTGGAGGAGCGTGAACGAGAAGAGTTATGGCAGCAGGAGTCGTGGGAGCCATTTACACACGAACCCGATGTTCCCACGACACCTGCGGCAGCACAGAGGGGGGAGGAGGAGGAGGAAGAAGAGGAGTCGTGTGGGGAAGGAGAGGAGTCAGACTCTGATGATGGTGATGATGAGGAAGGTGTTTCTGTGGAGGAGGAAGAGGCGGCGGAAGAAGAACAACCGCGGCAGCCGTCACAGGGGGCTTCTGCTGCTCCACGTTCCCGTGGTATTGTTCGTGGCTGGGGGGAGGAAGAGGAGTTGCATCCCGTCACTGAGGAAGAGCAAGAGGAGATGGAGAGTACGTCTGCATCCAGCTTTGTGCAGATGTCCTCTTTCATGTTGTCCAGCCTGTTGAGGGACCCCTGTATCAAAAAACTCAAGACGAATGACCTGTACTGGGTGGCCACGCTACTAGACCCTCGGTACAGGCACAAAGTGGCGGACCTGTTACCAACTCAACACAAGACGGAAAGGATGCAGCACTTGCAGAACAAGCTGTCGATGATGCTTTACAATGCATTTAAGGGTGATGTGGCTGCACAACGCAATCAAGGTACCACTGGCAGTAACCCTCCTCCTCCCAAGTCCAGGCAGGCAAGGACAGGACGCTCCAGCGATCTCAGGGTGATGTCGGACATGCGGACGTTCTTTAGTCCAACTCCTCACCATAGTCCTTCCGGATCCACCCTCCACCAACGCCTGGACCGGCAGGTAGTCGACTACCTGGCCTTGAGTGTGGATGTAGACTCTGCGAAAAGCGACGATGAACCCTTGGACTACTGGTTGCGCAAGCTTGACCTGTGGCCAGAGCTGTCCCAATTTGCCATACAACTTCTCTCTTGCCCTGCCGCAAGCATCCTGTCAGAAAGGACCTTCAGTGCAGCTGGAGGCATAGTTACTGAGAAGAGAAGTCGCCTAAGTCACGACAGTGTTCAGTACCTTACCTTTATCAAAATGAATGAGGAATGGATCACGGAGGGCTACTGCATGACCGAAGACTAAGTCAGTCCCCACACACAGCATCTCTGCCTGCAGGCCGCTTGACTGCCTTCTCCGCCACCACCAACAGAGTCCAGGACTCTAGGCGGATTCCTGAACTTTTAAGGCCGCTGCTAGCAGCGGCTGCTACACAAATTTTTCTGGTGCGTGTACATGCCTGCCTAATTTTTCTGGCTGCACTGCGGGCGGCTGCAACAAAAAAACAAAAGGCATGTACATGTGCCCATCCCCCTTCGTGATCATTACCTTGCCGCGGTGAAGGGGCTTGCGCATCACAATGAAGCAATGACCGCCGGCTATTTGAGTGTCTCGGGTGGGGGTGGCACACAAAAGATAATAAGGTCGTTGCTTCATTGTGGTCAGACCAAATTTGATCAGCTGGACAGTCACTGTTGTTCTATCATTGAGCTACCGCAGCCCGGCGACTGTATGGGCTTGAAAAACGCCACGGCCTACACTCTGGCCACGGGGCGCACCAGTCCAGCACGGCCGTCACTACGCAAACAGACGTTTGCGTTGCGTTACACAGTGAGTTTGGTGTGTCAGTGTAAAGCAGAACTCTAATTACACTCCCTAATTGATGTATACCCATGCAAGATGTTTGAAAGCACTTTAGGCCTGCAATTTAGCATTCAATGTGATTTCTGCCCTTAAAACGCTGCTTTGCATCAAATCCAGATTTTTCCTCGGGACTTTGGGCATGTATCCCACTCCGCTATGCCCCCCTCCAGGTGTTAGACCCCTTGAAACATCTTTTCCATCTCTTTTGTGGCCAGCATATTTTTTTCTATTTTTCAAAGTTCGCCTCCCCATTGAAGTCTATTGCGGTTCGCGACATCTCTACCAGGGAGGGTTTTTTGAGGAGAGGCCTGATGATTGATTCCTTCAGTAAAGCAGGAAATATCCCTGATTGTAAGGAACAGTTAACAATTTTGAGGAATACCGGTAAGAACAGGTCGGGGCAGTTCAACATGAACTGTGTTGGGCCAGGATCCAGGTCACAGGTAGTTAGGCGGAGGTGAAGGAGGATGCTTGATGTGACTTCTTCATCAATTTCTTTGAAGTTTGACCAAGGTGTTACGTTGTCTCTGCTAATGGTCTTCGGCGCTATATTAGGCTCAGATGCTGTAAGTTGGATGGCGGACCCTGTAGCGGAGACTTTGTCTGTGAAGAAATGGGCTGCCCTCCCGCTGCCTTCCCCCCCTCTCCCACATGTCACCTATATACATGCTGGCACCCATGGGTGCCAGCATGTACATGGGTGACAGGTGTGGGCGGAGTGGACGGCGGGAGCCGGCGGGGACTTAGCGTAAGTGTATGCGGCGGTCAGCGGGTGAGCGGCGAGAGACGTCGGGTGCGGCGGAGTTACAAAGTAACAAAGTTGTTACATTGTAATAACTTTGTTACATTGTAACTGATTAGCCAATTTCCGAGGATATTGCGTGGGAACTGGCTTTTAAAGGGACAGGTAAGTATTAATGGTTAATTAAGAATATTAAAGGACTTTTTTCGTGGTTATGTTTTTTGTTCAATTAAAATACTTTTTCTAAGTGTTTGTGTGTTTATTTACTTTTAACTCTTAAAGGAAATGGGTAAGGGGTACAAGTACCCCTATACTCATTTCTCCTGGGAGGGGGGGTGGGCATCTGGGGGACCCCTTTTTAAAGGGGACTCCCAAATGCCACCATGAACCCCCCCCCCCCCCCCCCAGGAAATCGCGGCCTCCACCTCCACCGCCCATCGGAGGTGGAGAAGAGCCCCTTGTCCTTGGATTGGACAGTGGCTCGGAGGGGGAGGGGAAAGCTTGGCTGCCCCTCCCCTTCTGAGACCCCCCAATCCATGGACCATGCGGGCTGGTATAGTCAGGGTACGGAGCCCCACGCGGCCGGTGCTCCGCATTCTGGCTATACCAGCCTGCATGGGGGACAAGGGGTTAAAGAGGTCTGGGAGGGGGGACCCCATGTCGTTTTTTTTATATTTCCCACACTCAGAACGAAGTAAGTAAAACTCTTCCCACTTGGGGAATCTATGAAAATAATACACTATTGTTACCTGTGCAAAAAAAACTGACATTTTCCACATTTAAAAGACATTTTTCCCCTTGAAACTTAAAAATCGATTTTCTCAAAAACTATAAGGTCTTTTTGAAAAAAATGTTTTCCTCTTATTCCCACTGATCCCCTTAATATACCTTGGGAATTTGGTGTTCCTAAATTTTAAGCAGGCTTTGCTATTAACCGTTAAAGTCGGCGGGTTTTTAAATGTATACATTTTTCCTTTGAAACTTTAAAATCGATTTTCTGAAAAACTGTAAGGTCTTTTTGAAAAAAATTTTTTCCTCTTATTCCTTCTGATCTCCTTAATATATTCTCCAAATTTGAGGCTCTTAGCAATTAAGGGGGCTTTGCTATTAACCCTTAAAGTCGGCGGCTACCTAACATTGATCCATGCGTCAACTTTTCCGCTTGGGAGCATGGCCTTACGCATTAATTGCTAGTAGGATTTCACGCGTAACACCATACCGTAATAACCTGCATTACGGTATTCTTACGCGTAATTGCGTAAGGACCATGCTTAATTACAGACATGAACCGTAAATAAATGTCTACGCCGTAACCGTAACTCCGTAGTGCGTAATAGCGTAAAATTACGCGTAATGATCCGTAAGCATAGTTTTTTCCATTACGCCCAGCACTGGGTAACATATCCTGCAAATTTGGTGTTTCTAGCAGGTACGGGGGCTTTGCTTTTGATTCCTAAAGTCGGCGGCCAGTTTTAGATGTTCGCCTGCCATTAAAGTCTATGGAGCCCGCGGCAAACATTTGCTGTAAATTCGCATTTGCAAATGCAAAATTTGATGTTTGCCCCCTCACTAATCTGTATCATTTTACCAGCGATATGAGAGCCAAGCACCATGAATTCCATAGGTAGGAAATTGTTCTTGAAAGGTGTAACAACTTGTGAATCGGCGGCTGCTGACACGCAGGGGGTGTCTGCAGCCGCCTCCCTCCCTGGCTATCAAGTGTTCTCCGTTCCATCGGCGTCTAGTACGCCGGAAACGTTTTTGTCTGCGGCTCACAGGGGGTCTGTCTCGTGCGGGCGCGCGTGGAGACAGGACCTTTATGCTAACAGAAGGGGCGTCAGCTGACCTGCCGGTCGGCTGACGTCAGGGATGACTCTCGCCGCTCGGATTGGCAGAAATCTGAGGTGGGAGTGGCTGAGAGTCTCCCTCTTCCTCATAAGCCTTCGTTTGCCATTCAGTCGGCGTCTGCTGTCGTGAATACTTACGTGTTAGCGCTCAGACCTTAGACTAGATCCAGGTGTTGAAACCAAGGACTTCACACCAAGACTAGGATTATTGTATATTTTTGACTACCTGTGTTTGACTCTGGCTATACTCTGACTTTGCTTTAGCTTACTGAATCTGTACTTCTGCCTATCTGCCTAAAGTTACTGAACCCCTTGCCTGATTACTGATTACTCTTCTACCTTCCGATTTCTGTATTGATACTGTCTCTCTGTTGCCGAACTTAGCCTGTCTGACCATCCTACTCACCAGTGGGCCCTCGCCACTGGTGAGGTGTGCTATTTAACCACCAGCCCTCTGGTGTGGTATCACTACTCCTCCTTTAGTGACTGATAGTACCTTGCCAGCTCCTCTGGTAAGGTTTAGTGAAACTACACAGTCATGACTTTTGCTATTACCTTTCCAGCCCCTCTGGAAAGGTCGTCTCTCCTTAGATTGTCACTTAACTGATAGTTCCTTACCAGCTCCTCTGGTAAGGCTTCACCAAACTATCCAGTTATCTTTATTGCTAGTGTTCTCTAGCTCTTCTGGAGAGGTTTCTCCTGATTCCTTGTTGTTGTACTGTTTCTGTGGGTGCCTTCCCAGCCCCTCTGGAAAGGTCTATCCAAACTATACAGTCACCAGTACTGATAGTACCTTACCAGCTCCTCTGGTAAGGTTTAGCTAAACTATTGAGTTACGGTTGCACCAAGCACTACACACTTAGCATCCTTGTGGCTATACCGGTATTATTGGTGATTCTGCAGATCACCACATAATCAGGTATAGCGTCTGCATTATTGGTGATTCTGCAGATCACCATATAATCAGACATCTGAGTTGCTACACCCAACCGTTACAAAAGGAATATTTTGAACTGATAAAAAGGGTCATTTCAAGGCTGGTGAGGGGGTTGTCTGTGGGGGTTAATTAAGGGACAGAAAAACTGTCAGTGCTGAGGTAACCAGGCAACAATAAGAATTTCACTTTACCTTCACTAAATTAAAGCAAGCTGCTAGGCATAGATGTACTGTAAATATGTGATCTATTTGCTTAGTGATAAAGTTCCTCTAAGGACCAGCAAACATTTGTGTCTGAAGTCTTAAATCAGCCATCTGACAAAAAAAAAAGGTTTAGCTTCCTGTGTTTAATATTCAAGTTAAGATTCAACAGCACACACGTCGATCGTCAGCTTATTCTAATATGGAACAACCAGATTTTCTACTTCATTTGATATTTTAGCTTCTGGGTGAGGTATTGCTGTTTGCAAGGAATAAAATGGTTGAACGTATTGTACCAGGTGTTTCAATCATTTACAGAAGTGGGAGTGGTCAGCCTGTTAGAGAGTTGGGATAAAAGTTGTGGTAGTAAATTACATCTATTTTCTGAGGCTAGTCTTGTGGAAAACACTGCTATCGAAATGGCAATGGCTGGAAAAGTAAGAATATTTAAATTGATTTCAAAATAAGTATGGGTGTTTGAAGGGTAGCTGGATGCGATAAGTTAGGACTTCAAAGAGAACATACTATTTGTTTCTTTATTTACTCACCATCTGCAAACGTTTGCAAGCTTAAACTGACTTACTAAGAGAATAGGAACACTGCCATTGCTGATATTGTTGTAATAAAAACCACTAGAGGATTTATTGTTCACAATCTACCTTTTTGGCATCAAGAGAACAGGACAAGTATCTGAAAATATGTGTGTGTTCTGGTAATCCTCCATCCAGACTTTGGTTCTCCTGGCTTTGTGGTGCATAGTCCTGCTAGAAATACCAATTGTAATAGATAGCGGAGATGCCGCCGCAGCGGTGAGCGGCATGGCGGCTGTCTCCGCGTCTCAGCCGGCGGCCTTCGCCGCGCAGTTACATGGTGGAGTTTTGCCTGGTCCTTCAGTTGCACATAGACTGAGGGCTCCCAGGTGACAGGACCTTTATGCGAATAGAAGGGGAGTCAGCTGATCGGCCGGTACGCTGACTCCAGCAGTGCTCCTGATTGGCTGAGTGACTGGGGCGGTGCTGTGGGGCGCTCTCAGTATATATAGGACCTGCCTGTCAGTTGTTCCTCGTCTGCTGTTGCAAATGCTACGTGTTAACACTCAGACCTTAGTCAGATCCCAAAGTGTGCTAGAACCAGCAGGAGCTGGGGATCCACACAGTCAGATTCTGTTGATAGCTAAAGTACTAATGGAATTGTATTATTTGTTATGACCTTCTGCTAGCCTTGACTACTCTTCTGCTTACTGATTCTGTGCTTCTGCCTATCTGATCCTGTTGCCGACTCAGCCTGAACACTACTCTGATTTAACCCTTCTGTCTCTGTACCGTATCTGTCCGTTTGTTGCCGAATCTGCTTGTCTGACTCTCCTGCCCTCACCAGTGAGCTAAGTCCCTGGTGAGGGATTCTCTGTACAGTCTTAATCACCTGCTCCTCAGGTGACCAGTAGCTGCAGTACAGTCTTAATCACCTGCTCCTCAGGTGACCAGTAGCTGCAGTACAGTCTTAATCACCTGCTCCTCAGGTGACCAGTAGCTGCAGTACAGTCTTAATCACCTGCTCCTCAGGTGACTAGTAACTATGGTACTGTCCTCATCGCCTGCTCCTCAGGTGATTAGGAGCTGCAGTACAGTCTTGATCTCCTGCCCCTCAGGTGATCACCTGCTGCAGTACAGTCTGAATCACCCGCTCCACGGGTGATCAGTATACATTGTCTTACTGTGCACCACCCGCTCCTCGGGTGGACTGATTACTAGTTCATCTGCATCTCCAGCTTGCTGGAGTGCTGATCCCTGTGTTCTATAGAGATATCTCCCTCTACCAGCTTCTCTGGGGAAGTTGGTATCTCTATCTGTATTAGTGTTGCACCAAACACCTATCTTTACATCTGGTTGCCCTGTGTCTCGCTATACTCGCATTATTGGTGATTCTGCAGATCACCACATAATCAGGTATAGTATTTGTATTATTGGTGATACTGCAGATCACAAATAATCAGAAAATCTGTTCTTGCTGACACCAATCCTCTGAGTTGTGGGACAGCAGGGTCTTAGCAGAAGGAAGCCTGTTTCTTTTTAAGATAACCTTGTATGTGGCTTGATTCTTGAATAATTTACAAAGACAAATCTGCATAATTCCAGCCTTGCTGAATCACCCCCAGATCATCACTGATCCTCCTCTATGTTTTACAGTTGGTATGAGAGACTGTGGGTTGTAGGCTTCTCCAGGTCTTCATCTAACCAGAAGATGACCAAGCTGAAGATGTAACTTGTCTGAGAAGATGACTGTACTCCAATCCTCTACATTCCAATTTCTGTGGTCTTTAGCAAACCTTAGCCTTGGTCATGGCATTGCATGACTGCACACCCACCCTAGCACATTATTCCAGGCAGGGGCAACTGGACACACTGCAACTACCTACTTATAGTGCAGCTTCTTTCTTGCTGCGTGGTATCCACCGCTCAGGTTGAAATCAAAGTTACATCAATAATATCTGTTACAATAAAATCTCTTACGAATACAGGCGCATAAGGCACTAAGCTGTGATGGAGAGAGTAGTGGCAGTGCAGAGGGGCTAACAGCTTTTTCACATCAATTATTGATGCTTCATAGGGAGTGTGGCTCACAGTGCTTGCTGCAGTTCCAACTTCCCAGACTTGCATCTGTTTAACTGACTGGAAAAAGGCAGTAGTCCCTCTGATTTGAGGGACGCTGCTGATTCATCAATCTCTTATGCTTTCAGAATTGTGTGGGTACTACTGCACCGTGCAGGGCTGTGTGCCATGGGCGCAGGGGAGGGGGGTCGGGTAAGAGTCGAGTGCGGGTTGGTGGTGGTTGTGCACTGCAGGCGCATGATTCACAAGAGTGTGTGGGTGCAAATCACAGGTGTGTGGGGTCACTGCAGTGCCCATTATCTAATGGGCTAAAAAGATTAGTGATAATAATATTGGATGTTTATCTGTGAAATCAGCTCTGTGTAAAAAAACTATTTTTGACTTCTGTCATGTATTTTTAAAAACTTTATTGCTCTCCATATTATCACAGTCAGGGCCACCGTTA